>NW_028134368.1:0-69000 GCF_964662115.1 Mustela nivalis | reverse complement strand
GAACCTAGACATTATATCAATTCTCCACACAGCTGGGTATAGCAAGCACAAAACAGAACTCCTCCTTCCCCATGGCTGTCAAGCTAGCTCTTGGCATGGAGTCACACCTTCAGAGTGGGAGAAACCTTCATGGCCCCTGATGCCACGCCCAAACTTGAGTGCTGCTTGGGCACAAATTCACACTGTGACCCTCAGCATGAGCCCCATGTCAAAGAAAGGCCTGTCAGGGCCTGGACCAAGAGCCCACATATGGGGCTTGCCAAGCCCCTATGCACCCAATCCTCACCACGGTTTGAATTTTCCAGTCGCCCCGCCCGTACCTGGAGCTCTGCTCTGGAATCCCTTTCTTGGAGAGACCCATGAGCCAGACAACACGACTCCACCCTTCCCACAAAATGACCCCAAACTCTTGGGAGCTGGGACAAATCCCCAGAGAGGGATACTCGTCCAAAGTACCTGAGGCCACCGCTCCAATCCACGGCTATCCCGGACACAACATCCAGAGACAAAAGCCTGAAGGAACGCCTCCCACTCGCCCTTGTTTCAGACGCCCAGGAGCTCCCTCTCGGGCTGTACATCCGGCCTGCCATACCCTAGGCGCCACTCCTAAGCTGAGTTTGTGTATTCAGACTTCTGTGCCCACAGCCTGGACCCACACAACATACAGGCTAGGGCCTCTGGACCAAACCGCGAAAGATTGTGCCTGCCCTCTCCAAGGAAAGTGTGCCCAATCCATTGACCACAACCCTACAGGTTAGGGAAAAGCTCCAAGGTCCCTGAGGCCATCAATAGTATAGGCCACCCTGGACTAAGAGGGGCTCTCTGACACCAGCGGAGCAACTATCTCCACTTAGACTCTCAGACAGTGTCCCCAGAGACAGAAGGTTGAAATGGACAGGCCCCCAGGCCCTAATCTGAACCTTAGCTTTGGTTTCCATGTTTCCGTTCTCAGAGGACTGTTTTCGTAGACCAGCACATGGGGCTTTTCTGAGGCACCAAACCAAACCTCTCTCATCTCCACATGGGCAGCTTTCTTACTGGGATGTATCAAACACTTCAGGTAGGAGAGTTCCGCAGGGCCACTGAACAACCAGCACATTCCAAGGTCTCCATGGACCCAAACGCACATTATGACGCATCCTCAGGAGAGGCCATTTCAACTCAGCCCCCTGGGTCGCGTGTTCCAGAGGCAGCAGATCAAACATATCTTGTCGCTAATAGCCAATGGGAATGCGAGGCATGCTGTACAGGGATCCATCCTTCGAACCCTGCTCTCCAGTCCTTCCATATGGTATGTCCTGGAGCCATGCAACAGGACTCGAATGTCCCGCAGAAGGAAACCTTGTGGTTTGGGGCAACCTCCAAACTCAGCGTGGGAAAACTTCCTTGGCCTCATGAGGCCCCCACTTCATGAAGGTGCCATCATGGACACATACTCCAGCCTCAGCCAACGTCTGATCCTCAGCCTGACTTCAGATGCAGGAGATTTTGATTCAGCCTCTGCAGAGTGGGCCTGCTCTGCCCTTGGCTCCAATCCTCACACTAGCTTGTGTTTTCAGACTTCCCTCCTCACACTCCTGGCCCACAAACCCTCCCTACTGGGAATTCTGGGGCCACAATGAAGCACTGTGCCTGCCTCCCAGGAGAAAAACATTGTCTATGGCGCTGCCCAGAAACCACAAATGAGGATCAAACTGCTTGGCCCTCGGCAACACCCCAATTGCATAGGCTACCTTAAACAGTGATGCTCTGTCGCAAATAGCCTGAGCCCAGACCTTCCAACAGACACCGACACAGCTGGCTGCACACCCAGCACATTGGACCCGCCACTGCCTTAGGCCACCATCCATTCCCAACCTGGGTTTTCAGTCATCGGAACCTAGACCTTATCTCCAATCCCTGCACAGGGGGGAACCTGATGCACAAGTCAGAACCCCTCCTACCCCATGGCAAGAAACCTTGCTGCTGGCAGTGAGTCAAACCTTCAGTGTAGGAGAAAACAGGATGCCCCATGAGGCCACGCCCAAGCGTGAGGGCCGCCTTGGGCACAAACACACATTGTGACCCTCAGCGTGAGTACCTTATTCAAGTAACGCCTCTCAGTGACTGGACCAAGAGCCCGCATATGTGGCTTGCCATGCCCATAGGCACCCAGGACTAACTAGATGGTGTGTATTCCAGTTGAGGGAACCCACTGCTGTGCTCTAGAGTCCCTCTCCTGGGGGGTCCCCTGTGGCAGAAAACAGTACTCTTCATTCCCACAGAATGAACACAAACACTTGGGAGCTTGGACAATCCCCCGAGAGGAAGGCTCTTCCTCGGCATCTGAGACAACCCCTACCCTGACCGGACACTGTAAACGCAACACCCAGAGACAAAATCCTGAGTGACTGCCTCCCACTTGCCCTACTTTGATTTCCAGAGGATCTCCCCTCACGGACTAGAGATCAGGCCTGCCATTACATTGGCCCCTAGCTGAGCCAAGTTTGCTTTTTCAGACATCTGTCCCCACAGCCCTGGCAAACACAGCCTCTAGGCTGGGTCCTCTGGAGCCATACCACAGGACCGTGCCTGCTCTCTCCTGGGAAACTGTGTCCATTCCTTTGGCCACACACCTCCAGAATATGAGAAACCTCAAGGCCTCCGAGGACATCCCACTACTGGGAGCCTCACTGGACTCACAGGGGCATTCGGACACAAGCTGAGCAGCTACATCCATGAATGCATGCACACAGATGTCAACAGAGATAGAAGGTTGAGCCGGACAGGCCTTTAGGCCGTAGTCTCAACTCTTGCTTTGGTTTCCAGGTGTCACTCCTCAGAGGCTTTGGTTCGAAGAACAGGGTATGGGGCTTTCCTGAGGCACGGAACAGAACTCCTCTCGTCTCCACATGGGAAGTTTCCTTGTTGGAGCCGTGTCAAACACCTCCTGTTGGAGAATCCTGCAGAGTCCCTGAGCCACCTCCACATTCCAAGGTCTCCCAGGCCACCAAGCCACAGTAGGACTGATCTTCAGGAGAGTCCATTTCAACTCTACCCTCTGGGTAGCTCACCCAGGAGCCCGCAGATTGAGCCTGCCTTGTCCTGACTAAAGAGTGTGAATATGAGGTGGCGTTCCCAGGCATCCATGCTTAGACACCTGCTCTCGAGACTTTCCATATGGGGCCTCTTGGTACCATCCAATAGGACTCGACTGTCGTGCAGAAGGTAACCTTCAGTTTTGGAGCAGTTCACAAATCCCATCGTAGGCAAAACTTTCTGGCCTCATGAAGCCCCCACACCCTTCAGGAAGAGGCCATGCTGGACAAGATCTCTAGCCTGAGGCACGTCTCATAGTTGAGATGACCTCAGTGCAGGAGATCTCGATTCAGCCTCTGCAGAGTGGGCCTGCCGTGCCCTCGGTCCCAAACCTCACGCTAGCTTGTGTTTTCAAACTTCCTTCCTCACACTCCTGGCAAACAAGCCCTCCGGACTTGGAACTCCGGAACCAAAACCCAGCCCAGTGTCTGCCCAACGGAAGAAAAACGTTTCCCTGTGGGGCTCTCCAGAAAACCCAGATGAGGATCAACCTGCTCGGGCCTCGACGGTACCCGAACTGGATAGGCTGCTCTGGGCACTCATGCTCTGCCTGACACAGCCTGAAGCCAGACGTCCAGACAGACAAGGAGACAGCTGGCCGCACACCCAGCACTTCGGACACGCCATGGTCTTATGCCGTCACCTCATCCTAACCTTGGTTTTCAGATATCTGAACCTAGACATTATATCAATTCTCCACACAGCTGGGTATAGCAAGCACAAAACAGAACCCCTCCTTCCCCATGGCAGTCACGCTTGCTCTTGGCATGCAGTCACACCTTCAGGGTGGGAGAAACCTTCATGGCCCCTGATGCCACGCCCAAACTTGAGTGCTGCTTGGGCACAAATTCACACTGTGACCCTCAGAATGAGCCCCATGTCAAAGAAAGGCCTGTCAGGGCCTGGACCAAGAGCCCACATATGGGGCTTGCCAAGCCCCTATGCACCCAATCCTCACCACGGTTTGAATTTTCCAGTTGCCCCGCCCGTACCTGGAGCTCTGCTCTGGAATCCCTTTCTTGGAGAGACCCATGAGCCAGACAACACGACTCCACCCTTCCCACAAAATGACCCCAAACTCTTGGGAGCTGGGACAAATCCCCAGAGAGGGATACTCGTCCACAGTACCTGAGTCCACAGCTCCAATCCACGGCTATCCCGGACACAACATCCAGAGAAAAAGCCTGAAGGAACGACTCCCACTCGCCCTTGTTTCAGAGGCCCAGGAGCTCCCTCTCTGGCTGTACATCAGGCCGGCCATACCCTAGGCGCCACTCATAAGCTGAGTTTGTGTATTCAGACTTCTGTGCCCACAGCCTGGACCCACACAACATGGGGCTTTCCTGAGGCACGGGACAGAACTCCTCTCGTCTCCACATGGGAAGTTTCCTTGTTGGAGCCGTGTCAAACACCTCCTGTTGGAGAATCCTGCAGAGTCCCTGAGCCACCACCACATTCCAAGGTCTCCCAGGCCACCAAGCCACAGTAGAACTCATCTTCAGGAGAGTCCATTTCAACTCTCCCCTCTGGGTAGCTCACCCAGGAGCCCGCAGATTGAGCCTGCCTTGTCCTGACTAAAGAGTGGGAATATGAGGTGGCGTTCCCAGGCATCCATGCTTAGACACCTGCTCTCGAGTCTTTCCATATGGGGCCTCTTGGAACCATCCAATAGGACTCGACTGTCGTGCAGAAGGTAACCTTCAGTTTTGGAGCAGTTCACAAATCCCATCGTAGGCAAAACTTTCTGGCCTCATGAAGCCCCCACACCCTTCAGGATGAGGCCATGCTGGACAAGAACTCTAGCCTGAGGCACGTCTCATATTTGACATGGCCTCAGTGCAGGAGATCTCGATTTACCCTCTGCAGAGTGGGCCTGCCGTGCCCTCGGTCACAAACCTCACGCTAGCTTGTGTTTTCAGACTTCCTTCCTCACACTCCTGGCAAACAAGCCCTCCGGACTAGGAACTCCGGAACCAAAACCCAGCCCACTGTCTGCCCAACGGAAGAAAAACGTTTCCCTGTGGGGCTCTCCAGAAAACCCAGATGAGGATCAACCTGCTCGGGCCTCGACGGTACCCGAACTGGATAGGCTGCTCTGGGCACTCATGCTATGCCTGACACAGCCTGAAGCCAGACGTCCAGACAGACAAGGAGACAGATGGCCGCACACCCAGCACTTCGGACACGCCATGGTCTTATGCCGTCACCTCATCCTAACCTTGGTTTTCAGATATCTGAACCTAGACATTATATCAATTCTCCACACAGCTGGGTATAGCAAGCACAAAACAGAACTCCTCCTTCCCCATGGCTGTCAAGCTAGCTCTTGGCATGGAGTCACACCTTCAGAGTGGGAGAAACCTTCATGGCCCCTGATGCCACGCCCAAACTTGAGTGCTGCTTGGGCACAAATTCACACTGTGACCCTCAGCATGAGCCCCATGTCAAAGAAAGGCCTGTCAGGGCCTGGACCAAGAGCCCACATATGGGGCTTGCCAAGCCCCTATGCACCCAATCCTCACCACGGTTTGAATTTTCCAGTCGCCCCGCCCGTACCTGGAGCTCTGCTCTGGAATCCCTTTCTTGGAGAGACCCATGAGCCAGACAACACGACTCCACCCTTCCCACAAAATGACCCCAAACTCTTGGGAGCTGGGACAAATCCCCAGAGAGGGATACTCGTCCAAAGTACCTGAGGCCACCGCTCCAATCCACGGCTATCCCGGACACAACATCCAGAGACAAAAGCCTGAAGGAACGCCTCCCACTCGCCCTTGTTTCAGACGCCCAGGAGCTCCCTCTCGGGCTGTACATCCGGCCTGCCATACCCTAGGCGCCACTCCTAAGCTGAGTTTGTGTATTCAGACTTCTGTGCCCACAGCCTGGACCCACACAACATACAGGCTAGGGCCTCTGGACCAAACCGCGAAAGATTGTGCCTGCCCTCTCCAAGGAAAGTGTGCCCAATCCATTGACCACAACCCTACAGGTTAGGGAAAAGCTCCAAGGTCCCTGAGGCCATCAATAGTATAGGCCACCCTGGACTAAGAGGGGCTCTCTGACACCAGCGGAGCAACTATCTCCACTTAGACTCTCAGACAGTGTCCCCAGAGACAGAAGGTTGAAATGGACAGGCCCCCAGGCCCTAATCTGAACCTTAGCTTTGGTTTCCATGTTTCCGTTCTCAGAGGACTGTTTTCGTAGACCAGCACATGGGGCTTTTCTGAGGCACCAAACCAAACCTCTCTCATCTCCACATGGGCAGCTTTCTTACTGGGATGTATCAAACACTTCAGGTAGGAGAGTTCCGCAGGGCCACTGAACAACCAGCACATTCCAAGGTCTCCATGGACCCAAACGCACATTATGACGCATCCTCAGGAGAGGCCATTTCAACTCAGCCCCCTGGGTCGCGTGTTCCAGAGGCAGCAGATCAAACATATCTTGTCGCTAATAGCCAATGGGAATGCGAGTCATGCTGTACAGGGATCCATCCTTCGAACCCTGCTCTCCAGTCCTTCCATATGGTATGTCCTGGAGCCATGCAACAGGACTCGAATGTCCCGCAGAAGGAAACCTTGTGGTTTGGGGCAACCTCCAAACTCAGCGTGGGAAAACTTCCTTGGCCTCATGAGGCCCCCACTTCATGAAGGTGCCATCATGGACACATACTCCAGCCTCAGCCAACGTCTGATCCTCAGCCTGACTTCAGATGCAGGAGATTTTGATTCAGCCTCTGCAGAGTGGGCCTGCTCTGCCCTTGGCTCCAATCCTCACAGTAGCTTGTGTTTTCAGACTTCCGTCCTCACACTCCTGGCCCACAAACCCTCCCTACTGGGAATTCTGGGGCCACAATGAAGCACTGTGCCTGCCTCCCAGGAGAAAAACATTGTCTATGGCGCTGCCCAGAAACCACAAATGAGGATCAAACTGCTTGGCCCTCGGCAACACCCCAATTGCATAGGCTACCTTAAACAGTGATGCTCTGTCGCAAATAGCCTGTGCCCAGACCTTCCAACAGACACCGACACAGCTGGCTGCACACCCAGCACATTGGACCCGCCACTGCCTTAGGCCACCATCCATTCCCAACCTGGGTTTTCAGTCATCGGAACCTAGACCTTATCTCCAATCCCTGCACAGGGGGGAACCTGATGCACAAGTCAGAACCCCTCCTACCCCATGGCAAGAAACCTTGCTGCTGGCAGTGAGTCAAACCTTCAGTGTAGGAGAAAAAGGCATGGCCCATGAGGCCACGCCCAAGCGTGAGGGCCGCCTTGGGCACAAACACACATTGTGACCCTCAGCGTGAGTACCTTATTCAAGTAACGCCTCTCAGTGACTGGATCAAGAGCCCGCATATGTGGCTTGCCATGCCCATAGGCACCCAGGACTAACTAGATGGTGTGTATTCCAGTTGAGGGAACCCACTGCTGTGCTCTAGAGTCCCTCTCCTGGGGGGTCCCCTGTGGCAGAAAACAGTACTCTTCATTCCCACAGAATGAACACAAACACTTGGGAGCTTGGACAATCCCCCGAGAGGAAGGCTCATCCTCGGCCTCTGAGACAACCCATACCCTGACCGGACACTGTAAACGCAACACCCAGAGACAAAATCCTGAGTGACTGCCTCCCACTTGCCCTACTTTGATTTCCAGAGGATCTCCCCTCACGGACTAGAGATCAGGCCTGCCATTACATTGGCCCCTAGCTGAGCCAAGTTTGCTTTTTCAGACATCTGTCCCCACAGCCCTGGCAAACACAGCCTCTAGGCTGGGTCCTCTGGAGCCATACCACAGGACCGTGCCTGCTCTCTCCTGGGAAACTGTGTCCATTCCTTTGGCCACACACCTCCAGAATATGAGAAACCTCAAGGCCTCCGAGGACATCCCACTACTGGGAGCCTCACTGGACTCACAGGGGCATTCGGACACAAGCTGAGCAGCTACATCCATGAATGCATGCACACAGATGTCAACAGAGATAGAAGGTTGAGCCGGACAGGCCTTTAGGCCGTAGTCTCAACTCTTGCTTTGGTTTCCAGGTGTCACTCCTCAGAGGCTTTGGTTCGAAGAACAGGGTATGGGGCTTTCCTGAGGCACGGAACAGAACTCCTCTCGTCTCCACATGGGAAGTTTCCTTGTTGGAGCCGTGTCAAACACCTCCTGTTGGAGAATCCTGCAGAGTCCCTGAGCCACCTCCACATTCCAAGGTCTCCCAGGCCACCAAGCCACAGTAGGACTGATCTTCAGGAGAGTCCATTTCAACTCTCCCCTCTGGGTAGCTCACCCAGGAGCCCGCAGATTGAGCCTGCCTTGTCCTGACTAAAGAGTGTGAATATGAGGTGGCGTTCCCAGGCATCCATGCTTAGACACCTGCTCTCGAGACTTTCCATATGGGGCCTCTTGGTACCATCCAATAGGACTCGACTGTCGTGCAGAAGGTAACCTTCAGTTTTGGAGCAGTTCACAAATCCCATCGTAGGCAAAACTTTCTGGCCTCATGAAGCCCCCACACCCTTCAGGAAGAGGCCATGCTGGACAAGAACTCTAGCCTGAGGCACGTCTCATAGTTGACATGACCTCAGTGCAGGAGATCTCGATTCAGCCTCTGCAGAGTGGGCCTGTCGTGCCCTCGGTCCCAAACCTCACGCTAGCTTGTGTTTTCAGACTTCCTTCCTCACACTCCTGGCAAACAAGCCCTCCGGACTTGGAACTCCGGAACCAAAACCCAGCCCAGTGTCTGCCCAACGGAAGAAAAACGTTTCCCTGTGGGGCTCTCCAGAAAACCCAGATGAGGATCAACCTGCTCGGGCCTCGAAGGTACCCGAACTGGATAGGCTGCTCTGGGCACTCATGCTCTGCCTGACACAGCCTGAAGCCAGACGTCCAGACAGACAAGGAGACAGCTGGCCGCACACCCAGCACTTCGGACACGCCATGGTCTTATGCCGTCACCTCATCCTAACCTTGGTTTTCAGATATCTGAACCTAGACATTATATCAATTCTCCACACAGCTGGGTATAGCAAGCACAAAACAGAACCCCTCCTTCCCCATGGCAGTCACGCTTGCTCTTGGCATGCAGTCACACCTTCAGGGTGGGAGAAACCTTCATGGCCCCTGATGCCACGCCCAAACTTGAGTGCTGCTTGGGCACAAATTCACACTGTGACCCTCAGCATGAGCCCCATGTCAAAGAAAGGCCTGTCAGGGCCTGGACCAAGAGCCCACATATGGGGCTTGCCAAGCCCCTATGCACCCAATCCTCACCACGGTTTGAATTTTCCAGTCGCCCCGCCCGTACCTGGAGCTCTGCTCTGGAATCCCTTTCTTGGAGAGACCCATGAGCCAGACAACACGACTCCACCCTTCCCACAAAATGACCCCAAACTCTTGGGAGCTGGGACAAATTTCCAGAGAGGGATACTCGTCCACAGTACCTGAGGCCACCGCTCCAATCCACGGCTATCCCGGACACAACATCCAGAGACAAAAGCCTGAAGGAACGCCTCCCACTCGCCCTTGTTTCAGAGGCCCAGGAGCTCCCTCTCGGGCTGTACATCCGGCTTGCCATACCCTAGGCGCCACTCCTAAGCTGAGTTTGTGTATTCAGACTTCTGTGCCCACAGCCTGGACCCACACAACATCCAGGCTAGGGCCTCTGGACCAAACAGCGAAAGATTGTGCCTGCCCTCTCCAAGGAAAGTGTGCCCAATCCATTGACCACAACCCTACAGGTTAGGTTAAAGCTCCAAGGTCCCTGAGGCCATCAATAGTATAGGCCACCCTGGACTAAGAGGGGCTCTCTGACACCAGCGGAGCAACTATCTCCACTTAGACTCTCAGACAGTGTCCCCAGAGACAGAAGGTTGAAATGGACAGGCCCCCAGGCCCTAATCTGAACCTTAGCTTTGGTTTCCATGTTTCCGTTCTCAGAGGACTGTTTTCGTAGACCAGCACATGGGGCTTTTCTGAGGCACCAAACCAAACCTCTCTCATCTCCACATGGGCAGCTTTCTTACTGGGATGTATCAAACACTTCAGGTAGGAGAGTTCCGCAGGGCCACTGAACAACCAGCACATTCCAAGGTCTCCATGGACCCAAACGCACATTATGACGCATCCTCAGGAGAGGCCATTTCAACTCAGCCCCCTGGGTCGCGTGTTCCAGAGGCAGCAGATCAAACATATCTTGTCGCTAATAGCCAATGGGAATGCGAGGCATGCTGTACAGGGATCCATCCTTCGAACCCTGCTCTCCAGTCCTTCCATATGGTATGTCCTGGAGCCATGCAACAGGACTCGAATGTCCCGCAGAAGGAAACCTTGTGGTTTGGGGCAACCTCCAAACTCAGCGTGGGAAAACTTCCTTGGCCTCATGAGGCCCCCACTTCATGAAGGTGCCATCATGGACACATACTCCAGCCTCAGCCAACGTCTGATCCTCAGCCTGACTTCAGATGCAGGAGATTTTGATTCAGCCTCTCCAGAGTGGGCCTGCTCTGCCCTTGGCTCCAATCCTCACAGTAGCTTGTGTTTTCAGACTTCCCTCCTCACACTCCTGGCCCACAAACCCTCCCTACTGGGAATTCTGGGGCCACAATGAAGCACTGTGCCTGCCTCCCAGGAGAAAAACATTGTCTATGGCGCTGCCCAGAAACCACAAATGAGGATCAAACTGCTTGGCCCTCGGCAACACCCCAATTGCATAGGCTACCTTAAACAGTGATGCTCTGTCGCAAATAGCCTGAGCCCAGACCTTCCAACAGACACCGACACAGCTGGCTGCACACCCAGCACATTGGACCCGCCACTGCCTTAGGCCACCATCCATTCCCAACCTGGGTTTTCAGTCATCGGAACCTAGACCTTATCTCCAATCCCTGCACAGGGGGGAACCTGATGCACAAGTCAGAACCCCTCCTACCCCATGGCAAGAAACCTTGCTGCTGGCAGTGAGTCAAACCTTCAGTGTAGGAGAAAAAGGCATGGCCCATGAGGCCACGCCCAAGCATGAGGGCCGCCTTGGGCACAAACACACATTGTGACCCTCAGCGTGAGTACCTTATTCAAGTAACGCCTCTCAGTGACTGGATCAAGAGCCCGCATATGTGGCTTGCCATGCCCATAGGCACCCAGGACTAACTAGATGGTGTGTATTCCAGTTGAGGGAACCCACTGCTGTGCTCTAGAGTCCCTCTCCTGGGGGGTCCCCTGTGGCAGAAAACAGTACTCTTCATTCCCACAGAATGAACACAAACACTTGGGAGCTTGGACAATCCCCCGAGAGGAAGGCTCATCCTCGGCCTCTGAGACAACCCATACCCTGACCGGACACTGTAAACGCAACACCCAGAGACAAAATCCTGAGTGACTGCCTCCCACTTGCCCTACTTTGATTTCCAGAGGATCTCCCCTCACGGACTAGAGATCAGGCCTGCCATTACATTGGCCCCTAGCTGAGCCAAGTTTGCTTTTTCAGACATCTGTCCCCACAGCCCTGGCAAACACAGCCTCTAGGCTGGGTCCTCTGGAGCCATACCACAGGACCGTGCCTGCTCTCTCCTGGGAAACTGTGTCCATTCCTTTGGCCACACACCTCCAGAATATGAGAAACCTCAAGGCCTCCGAGGACATCCCACTACTGGGAGCCTCACTGGACTCACAGGGTCATTCGGACACAAGCTGAGCAGCTACATCCATGAATGCATGCACACAGATGTCAACAGAGATAGAAGGTTGAGCCGGACAGGCCTTTAGGCCGTAGTCTCAACTCTTGCTTTGGTTTCCAGGTGTCACTCCTCAGAGGCTTTGGTTCGAAGAACAGGGTATGGGGCTTTCCTGAGGCACGGAACAGAACTCCTCTCGTCTCCACATGGGAAGTTTCCTTGTTGGAGCCGTGTCAAACACCTCCTGTTGGAGAATCCTGCAGAGTCCCTGAGCCACCTCCACATTCCAAGGTCTCCCAGGCCACCAAGCCACAGTAGGACTGATCTTCAGGAGAGTCCATTTCAACTCTCCCCTCTGGGTAGCTCACCCAGGAGCCCGCAGATTGAGCCTGCCTTGTCCTGACTAAAGAGTGTGAATATGAGGTGGCGTTCCCAGGCATCCATGCTTAGACACCTGCTCTCGAGACTTTCCATATGGGGCCTCTTGGTACCATCCAATAGGACTCGACTGTCGTGCAGAAGGTAACCTTCAGTTTTGGAGCAGTTCACAAATCCCATCGTAGGCAAATCTTTCTGGCCTCATGAAGCCCCCACACCCTTCAGGAAGAGGCCATGCTGGACAAGATCTCTAGCCTGAGGCACGTCTCATAGTTGAGATGACCTCAGTGCAGGAGATCTCGATTCAGCCTCTGCAGAGTGGGCCTGCCGTGCCCTCGGTCCCAAACCTCACGCTAGCTTGTGTTTTCAGACTTCCTTCCTCACACTCCTGGCAAACAAGCCCTCCGGACTTGGAACTCCGGAACCAAAACCCAGCCCAGTGTCTGCCCAACGGAAGAAAAACGTTTCCCTGTGGGGCTCTCCAGAAAACCCAGATGAGGATCAACCTGCTCGGGCCTCGACGGTACCCGAACTGGATAGGCTGCTCTGGGCACTCATGCTCTGCCTGACACAGCCTGAAGCCAGACGTCCAGACAGACAAGGAGACAGCTGGCCGCACACCCAGCACTTCGGACACGCCATGGTCTTATGCCGTCACCTCATCCTAACCTTGGTTTTCAGATATCTGAACCTAGACATTATATCAATTCTCCACACAGCTGGGTATAGCAAGCACAAAACAGAACCCCTCCTTCCCCATGGCAGTCACGCTTGCTCTTGGCATGCAGTCACACCTTCAGGGTGGGAGAAACCTTCATGGCCCCTGATGCCACGCCCAAACTTGAGTGCTGCTTGGGCACAAATTCACACTGTGACCCTCAGCATGAGCCCCATGTCAAAGAAAGGCCTGTCAGGGCCTGGACCAAGAGCCCACATATGGGGCTTGCCAAGCCCCTATGCACCCAATCCTCACCACGGTTTGAATTTTCCAGTCGCCCCGCCCGTACCTGGAGCTCTGCTCTGGAATCCCTTTCTTGGAGAGACCCATGAGCCAGACAACACGACTCCACCCTTCCCACAAAATGACCCCAAACTCTTGGGAGCTGGGACAAATTTCCAGAGAGGGATACTCGTCCACAGTACCTGAGGCCACCGCTCCAATCCACGGCTATCCCGGACACAACATCCAGAGACAAAAGCCTGAAGGAACGCCTCCCACTCGCCCTTGTTTCAGACGCCCAGGAGCTCCCTCTCGGGCTGTACATCCGGCTTGCCATACCCTAGGCGCCACTCCTAAGCTGAGTTTGTGTATTCAGACTTCTGTGCCCACAGCCTGGACCCACACAACATCCAGGCTAGGGCCTCTGGACCAAACAGCGAAAGATTGTGCCTGCCCTCTCCAAGGAAAGTGTGCCCAATCCATTGACCACAACCCTACAGGTTAGGTTAAAGCTCCAAGGTCCCTGAGGCCATCAATAGTATAGGCCACCCTGGACTAAGAGGGGCTCTCTGACACCAGCGGAGCAACTATCTCCACTTAGACTCTCAGACAGTGTCCCCAGAGACAGAAGGTTGAAATGGACAGGCCCCCAGGCCCTAATCTGAACCTTAGCTTTGGTTTCCATGTTTCCGTTCTCAGAGGACTGTTTTCGTAGACCAGCACATGGGGCTTTTCTGAGGCACCAAACCAAACCTCTCTCATCTCCACATGGGCAGCTTTCTTACTGGGATGTATCAAACACTTCAGGTAGGAGAGTTCCGCAGGGCCACTGAACAACCAGCACATTCCAAGGTCTCCATGGACCCAAACGCACATTATGACGCATCCTCAGGAGAGGCCATTTCAACTCAGCCCCCTGGGTCACGTGTTCCAGAGGCAGCAGATCAAACATATCTTGTCGCTAATAGCCAATGGGAATGCGAGGCATGCTGTACAGGGATCCATCCTTCGAACCCTGCTCTCCAGTCCTTCCATATGGTATGTCCTGGAGCCATGCAACAGGACTCGAATGTCCCGCAGAAGGAAACCTTGTGGTTTGGGGCAACCTCCAAACTCAGCGTGGGAAAACTTCCTTGGCCTCATGAGGCCCCCACTTCATGAAGGTGCCATCATGGACACATACTCCAGCCTCAGCCAACGTCTGATCCTCAGCCTGACTTCAGATGCAGGAGATTTTGATTCAGCCTCTGCAGAGTGGGCCTGCTCTGCCCTTGGCTCCAATCCTCACAGTAGCTTGTGTTTTCAGACTTCCGTCCTCACACTCCTGGACCACAAACCCTCCCTACTGGGAATTCTGGGGCCACAATGAAGCACTGTGCCTGCCTCCCAGGAGAAAAACATTGTCTATGGCGCTGCCCAGAAACCACAAATGAGGATCAAACTGCTTGGCCCTCGGCAACACCCCAATTGCATAGGCTACCTTAAACAGTGATGCTCTGTCGCAAATAGCCTGAGCCCAGACCTTCCAACAGACACCGACACAGCTGGCTGCACACCCAGCACATTGGACCCGCCACTGCCTTAGGCCACCATCCATTCCCAACCTGGGTTTTCAGTCATCGGAACCTAGACCTTATCTCCAATCCCTGCACAGGGGGGAACCTGATGCACAAGTCAGAACCCCTCCTACCCCATGGCAAGAAACCTTGCTGCTGGCAGTGAGTCAAACCTTCAGTGTAGGAGAAAACAGGATGCCCCATGAGGCCACGCCCAAGCGTGAGGGCCGCCTTGGGCACAAACACACATTGTGACCCTCAGCGTGAGTACCTTATTCAAGTAACGCCTCTCAGTGACTGGACCAAGAGCCCGCATATGTGGCTTGCCATGCCCATAGGCACCCAGGACTAACTAGATGGTGTGTATTCCAGTTGAGGGAACCCACTGCTGTGCTCTAGAGTCCCTCTCCTGGGGGGTCCCCTGTGGCAGAAAACAGTACTCTTCATTCCCACAGAATGAACACAAACACTTGGGAGCTTGGACAATCCCCCGAGAGGAAGGCTCATCCTCGGCCTCTGAGACAACCCCTACCCTGACCGGACACTGTAAACGCAACACCCAGAGACAAAATCCTGAGTGACTGCCTCCCACTTGCCCTACTTTGATTTCCAGAGGATCTCCCCTCACGGACTAGAGATCAGGCCTGCCATTACATTGGCCCCTAGCTGAGCCAAGTTTGCTTTTTCAGACATCTGTCCCCACAGCCCTGGCAAACACAGCCTCTAGGTTGGGTCCTCTGGAGCCATACCACAGGACCGTGCCTGCTCTCTCCTGGGAAACTGTGTCCATTCCTTTGGCCACACACCTCCAGAATATGAGAAACCTCAAGGCCTCCGAGGACATCCCACTACTGGGAGCCTCACTGGACTCACAGGGGCATTCGGACACAAGCTGAGCAGCTACATCCATGAATGCATGCACACAGATGTCAACAGAGATAGAAGGTTGAGCCGGACAGGCCTTTAGGCCGTAGTCTCAACTCTTGCTTTGGTTTCCAGGTGTCACTCCTCAGAGGCTTTGGTTCGAAGAACAGGGTATGGGCTTTCCTGAGGCACGGAACAGAACTCCTCTCGTCTCCACATGGGAAGTTTCCTTGTTGGAGCCGTGTCAAACACCTCCTGTTGGAGAATCCTGCAGAGTCCCTGAGCCACCTCCACATTCCAAGGTCTCCCAGGCCACCAAGCCACAGTAGGACTGATCTTCAGGAGAGTCCATTTCAACTCTCCCCTCTGGGTAGCTCACCCAGGAGCCCGCAGATTGAGCCTGCCTTGTCCTGACTAAAGAGTGTGAATATGAGGTGGCGTTCCCAGGCATCCATGCTTAGACACCTGCTCTCGAGTCTTTCCATATGGGGCCTCTTGGTACCATCCAATAGGACTCGACTGTCGTGCAGAAGGTAACCTTCAGTTTTGGAGCAGTTCACAAATCCCATCGTAGGCAAAACTTTCTGGCCTCATGAAGCCCCCACACCCTTCAGGAAGAGGCCATGCTGGACAAGAACTCTAGCCTGAGGCACGTCTCATAGTTGACATGACCTCAGTGCAGGAGATCTCGATTCAGCCTCTGCAGAGTGGGCCTGCCGTGCCCTCGGTCCCAAACCTCACGCTAGCTTGTGTTTTCAGACTTCCTTCCTCACACTCCTGGCAAACAAGCCCTCCGGACTAGGAACTCCGGAACCAAAACCCAGCCCAGTGTCTGCCCAACGGAAGAAAAACGTTTCCCTGTGGGGCTCTCCAGAAAACCCAGATGAGGATCAACCTGCTCGGGCCTCGACGGTACCCGAACTGGATAGGCTGCTCTGGGCACTCATGCTCTGCCTGACACAGCCTGAAGCCAGACGTCCAGACAGACAAGGAGACAGCTGGCCGCACACCCAGCACTTCGGACACGCCATGGTCTTATGCCGTCACCTCATCCTAACCTTGGTTTTCAGATATCTGAACCTAGACATTATATCAATTCTCCACACAGCTGGGTATAGCAAGCACAAAACAGAACCCCTCCTTCCCCATGGCAGTCACGCTTGCTCTTGGCATGCAGTCACACCTTCAGGGTGGGAGAAACCTTCATGGCCCCTGATGCCACGCCCAAACTTGAGTGCTGCTTGGGCACAAATTCACACTGTGACCCTCAGCATGAGCCCCATGTCAAAGAAAGGCCTGTCAGGGCCTGGACCAAGAGCCCACATATGGGGCTTGCCAAGCCCCTATGCACCCAATCCTCACCACGGTTTGAATTTTCCAGTCGCCCCGCCCGTACCTGGAGCTCTGCTCTGGAATCCCTTTCTTGGAGAGACCCATGAGCCTGACAACACGACTCCACCCTTCCCACAAAATGACCCCAA
Organism: Mustela nivalis; assembly: GCF_964662115.1. Classification (NCBI taxonomy): domain Eukaryota; kingdom Metazoa; phylum Chordata; class Mammalia; order Carnivora; family Mustelidae; genus Mustela; species Mustela nivalis. Next base: position 52,032 of record NW_028134368.1, on the reverse strand, counting down.
ACTCTTGGGAGCTGGGACAAATTTCCAGAGAGGGATACTCGTCCACAGTACCTGAGGCCACCGCTCCAATCCACGGCTATCCCGGACACAACATCCAGAGACAAAAGCCTGAAGGAACGCCTCCCACTCGCCCTTGTTTCAGAGGCCCAGGAGCTCCCTCTCGGGCTGTACATCCGGCTTGCCATACCCTAGGCGCCACTCCTAAGCTGAGTTTGTGTATTCAGACTTCTGTGCCCACAGCCTGGACCCACACAACATCCAGGCTAGGGCCTCTGGACCAAACAGTGAAAGATTGTGCCTGCCCTCTCCAAGGAAAGTGTGCCCAATCCATTGACCACAACCCTACAGGTTAGGTTAAAGCTCCAAGGTCCCTGAGGCCATCAATAGTATAGGCCACCCTGGACTAAGAGGGGCTCTCTGACACCAGCGGAGCAACTATCTCCACTTAGACTCTCAGACAGTGTCCCCAGAGACAGAAGGTTGAAATGGACAGGCCCCCAGGCCCTAATCTGAACCTTAGCTTTGGTTTCCATGTTTCCGTTCTCAGAGGACTATTTTCGTAGACCAGCACATGGGGCTTTTCTGAGGCACCAAACCAAACCTCTCTCATCTCCACATGGGCAGCTTTCTTACTGGGATGTATCAAACACTTCAGGTAGGAGAGTTCCGCAGGGCCACTGAACAACCAGCACATTCCAAGGTCTCCATGGACCCAAACGCACATTATGACGCATCCTCAGGAGAGGCCATTTCAACTCAGCCCCCTGGGTCGCGTGTTCCAGAGGCAGCAGATCAAACATATCTTGTCGCTAATAGCCAATGGGAATGCGAGGCATGCTGTACAGGGATCCATCCTTCGAACCCTGCTCTCCAGTCCTTCCATATGGTATGTCCTGGAGCCATGCAACAGGACTCGAATGTCCCGCAGAAGGAAACCTTGTGGTTTGGGGCAACCTCCAAACTCAGCGTGGGAAAACTTCCTTGGCCTCATGAGGCCCCCACTTCATGAAGGTGCCATCATGGACACATACTCCAGCCTCAGCCAACGTCTGATCCTCAGCCTGACTTCAGATGCAGGAGATTTTGATTCAGCCTCTGCAGAGTGGGCCTGCTCTGCCCTTGGCTCCAATCCTCACAGTAGCTTGTGTTTTCAGACTTCCGTCCTCACACTCCTGGCCCACAAACCCTCCCTACTGGGAATTCTGGGGCCACAATGAAGCACTGTGCCTGCCTCCCAGGAGAAAAACATTGTCTATGGCGCTGCCCAGAAACCCCAAATGAGGATCAAACTGCTTGGCCCTCGGCAACACCCCAATTGCATAGGCTACCTTAAACAGTGATGCTCTGTCGCAAATAGCCTGAGCCCAGACCTTCCAACAGACACCGACACAGCTGGCTGCACACCCAGCACATTGGACCCGCCACTGCCTTAGGCCACCATCCATTCCCAACCTGGGTTTTCAGTCATCGGAACCTAGACCTTATCTCCAATCCCTGCACAGGGGGGAACCAGATGCACAAGTCAGAACCCCTCCTACCCCATGGCAAGAAACCTTGCTGCTGGCAGTGAGTCAAACCTTCAGTTTAGGAGAAAACAGGATGCCCCATGAGGCCACGCCCAAGCGTGAGGGCCGCCTTGGGCACAAACACACATTGTGACCCTCAGCGTGAGTACCTTATTCAAGTAACGCCTCTCAGTGACTGGACCAAGAGCCCGCATATGTGGCTTGCCATGCCCATAGGCACCCAGGACTAACTAGATGGTGTGTATTCCAGTTGAGGGAACCCACTGCTGTGCTCTAGAGTCCCTCTCCTGGGGGGTCCCCTGTGGCAGAAAACAGTACTCTTCATTCCCACAGAATGAACACAAACACTTGGGAGCTTGGACAATCCCCCGAGAGGAAGGCTCTACCTCGGCATCTGAGACAACCCCTACCCTGACCGGACACTGTAAACGCAACACCCAGAGACAAAATCCTGAGTGACTGCCTCCCACTTGCCCTACTTTGATTTCCAGAGGATCTCCCCTCACGGACTAGAGATCAGGCCTGCCATTACATTGGCCCCTAGCTGAGCCAAGTTTGCTTTTTCAGACATCTGTCCCCACAGCCCTGGCAAACACAGCCTCTAGGTTGGGTCCTCTGGAGCCATACCACAGGACCGTGCCTGCTCTCTCCTGGGAAACTGTGTCCATTCCTTTGGCCACACACCTCCAGAATATGAGAAACCTCAAGGCCTCCGAGGACATCCCACTACTGGGAGCCTCACTGGACTCACAGGGGCATTCGGACACAAGCTGAGCAGCTACATCCATGAATGCATGCACACAGATGTCAACAGAGATAGAAGGTTGAGCCGGACAGGCCTTTAGGCCGTAGTCTCAACTCTTGCTTTGGTTTCCAGGTGTCACTCCTCAGAGGCTTTGGTTCGAAGAACAGGGTATGGGCTTTCCTGAGGCACGGAACAGAACTCCTCTCGTCTCCACATGGAAAGTTTCCTTGTTGGAGCCGTGTCAAACACCTCCTGTTGGAGAATCCTGCAGAGTCCCTGAGCCACCTCCACATTCCAAGGTCTCCCAGGCCACCAAGCCACAGTAGGACTGATCTTCAGGAGAGTCCATTTCAACTCTCCCCTCTGGGTAGCTCACCCAGGAGCCCGCAGATTGAGCCTGCCTTGTCCTGACTAAAGAGTGTGAATATGAGGTGGCGTTCCCAGGCATCCATGCTTAGACACCTGCTCTCGAGTCTTTCCATATGGGGCCTCTTGGTACCATCCAATAGGACTCGACTGTCGTGCAGAAGGTAACCTTCAGTTTTGGAGCAGTTCACAAATCCCATCGTAGGCAAAACTTTCTGGCCTCATGAAGCCCCCACACCCTTCAGGAAGAGGCCATGCTGGACAAGAACTCTAGCCTGAGGCACGTCTCATAGTTGACATGACCTCAGTGCAGGAGATCTCGATTCAGCCTCTGCAGAGTGGGCCTGCCGTGCCCTCGGTCCCAAACCTCACGCTAGCTTGTGTTTTCAGACTTCCTTCCTCACACTCCTGGCAAACAAGCCCTCCGGACTAGGAACTCCGGAACCAAAACCCAGCCCAGTGTCTGCCCAACGGAAGAAAAACGTTTCCCTGTGGGGCTCTCCAGAAAACCCAGATGAGGATCAACCTGCTCGGGCCTCGACGGTACCCGAACTGGATAGGCTGCTCTGGGCACTCATGCTCTGCCTGACACAGCCTGAAGCCAGACGTCCAGACAGACAAGGAGACAGCTGGCCGCACACCCAGCACTTCGGACACGCCATGGTCTTATGCCGTCACCTCATCCTAACCTTGGTTTTCAGATATCTGAACCTAGACATTATATCAATTCTCCACACAGCTGGGTATAGCAAGCACAAAACAGAACCCCTCCTTCCCCATGGCAGTCACGCTTGCTCTTGGCATGCAGTCACACCTTCAGGGTGGGAGAAACCTTCATGGCCCCTGATGCCACGCCCAAACTTGAGTGCTGCTTGGGCACAAATTCACACTGTGACCCTCAGCATGAGCCCCATGTCAAAGAAAGGCCTGTCAGGGCCTGGACCAAGAGCCCACATATGGGGCTTGCCAAGCCCCTATGCACCCAATCCTCACCACGGTTTGAATTTTCCAGTCGCCCCGCCCGTACCTGGAGCTCTGCTCTGGAATCCCTTTCTTGGAGAGACCCATGAGCCTGACAACACGACTCCACCCTTCCCACAAAATGACCCCAAACTCTTGGGAGCTGGGACAAATTTCCAGAGAGGGATACTCGTCCACAGTACCTGAGGCCACCGCTCCAATCCACGGCTATCCCGGACACAACATCCAGAGACAAAAGCCTGAAGGAACGCCTCCCACTCGCCCTTGTTTCAGAGGCCCAGGAGCTCCCTCTCGGGCTGTACATCCGGCTTGCCATACCCTAGGCGCCACTCCTAAGCTGAGTTTGTGTATTCAGACTTCTGTGCCCACAGCCTGGACCCACACAACATCCAGGCTAGGGCCTCTGGACCAAACAGTGAAAGATTGTGCCTGCCCTCTCCAAGGAAAGTGTGCCCAATCCATTGACCACAACCCTACAGGTTAGGTTAAAGCTCCAAGGTCCCTGAGGCCATCAATAGTATAGGCCACCCTGGACTAAGAGGGGCTCTCTGACACCAGCGGAGCAACTATCTCCACTTAGACTCTCAGACAGTGTCCCCAGAGACAGAAGGTTGAAATGGACAGGCCCCCAGGCCCTAATCTGAACCTTAGCTTTGGTTTCCATGTTTCCGTTCTCAGAGGACTATTTTCGTAGACCAGCACATGGGGCTTTTCTGAGGCACCAAACCAAACCTCTCTCATCTCCACATGGGCAGCTTTCTTACTGGGATGTATCAAACACTTCAGGTAGGAGAGTTCCGCAGGGCCACTGAACAACCAGCACATTCCAAGGTCTCCATGGACCCAAACGCACATTATGACGCATCCTCAGGAGAGGCCATTTCAACTCAGCCCCCTGGGTCGCGTGTTCCAGAGGCAGCAGATCAAACATATCTTGTCGCTAATAGCCAATGGGAATGCAAGGCATGCTGTACAGGGATCCATCCTTCGAACCCTGCTCTCCAGTCCTTCCATATGGTATGTCCTGGAGCCATGCAACAGGACTCGAATGTCCCGCAGAAGGAAACCTTGTGGTTTGGGGCAACCTCCAAACTCAGCGTGGGAAAACTTCCTTGGCCTCATGAGGCCCCCACTTCATGAAGGTGCCATCATGGACACATACTGCAGCCTCAGCCAACGTCTGATCCTCAGCCTGACTTCAGATGCAGGAGATTTTGATTCAGCCTCTGCAGAGTGGGCCTGCTCTGCCCTTGGCTCCAATCCTCACACTAGCTTGTGTTTTCAGACTTCCGTCCTCACCCTCCTGGCCCACAAACCCTCCCTACTGGGAATTCTGGGGCCACAATGAAGCACTGTGCCTGCCTCCCAGGAGAAAAACATTGTCTATGGCGCTGCCCAGAAACCCCAAATGAGGATCAAACTGCTTGGCCCTCGGCAACACCCCAATTGCATAGGCTACCTTAAACAGTGATGCTCTGTCGCAAATAGCCTGAGCCCAGACCTTCCAACAGACACCGACACAGCTGGCTGCACACCCAGCACATTGGACCCGCCACTGCCTTAGGCCACCATCCATTCCCAACCTGGGTTTTCAGTCATCAGAACCTAGACCTTATCTCCAATCCCTGCACAGGGGGGAACCTGATGCACAAGTCAGAACCCCTCCTAGCCCATGGCAAGAAACCTTGCTGCTGGCAGTGAGTCAAACCTTCAGTGTAGGAGAAAACGGCATGGCCCATGAGGCCACGCCCAAGCGTGAGGGCCGCCTTGGGCACAAACACACATTGTGACCCTCAGCGTGAGTACCTTATTCAAGTAACGCCTCTCAGTGACTGGACCAAGAGCCCGCATATGTGGCTTGCCATGCCCATAGGCACCCAGGACTAACTAGATGGTGTGTATTCCAGTTGAGGGAACCCACTGCTGTGCTCTAGAGTCCCTCTCCTGGGGGGTCCCCTGTGGCAGAAAACAGTACTCTTCATTCCCACAGAATGAACACAAACACTTGGGAGCTTGGACAATCCCCCGAGAGGAAGGCTCTTCCTCGGCCTCTGAGACAACCCCAACCTGACCGGACACTGTAAACGCAACACCCAGAGACAAAATCCTGAGTGACTGCCTCCCACTTGCCCTACTTTGATTTCCAGAGGATCTCCCCTCACGGACTAGAGATCAGGCCTGCCATTACATTGGCCCCTAGCTGAGCCAAGTTTGCTTTTTCAGACATCTGTCTCCACAGCCCTGGCAAACACAGCCTCTAGGCTGGGTCCTCTGGAGCCATACCACAGGACCGTGCCTGCTCTCTCCTGGGAAACTGTGTCCATTCCTTTGGCCACACACCTCCAGAATATGAGAAACCTCAAGGCCTCCGAGGACATCCCACTACTGGGAGCCTCACTGGACTCACAGGGGCATTCGGACACAAGCTGAGCAGCTACATCCATGAATGCATGCACACAGCTGTCAACAGAGATAGAAGGTTGAGCCGGACAGGCCTTTAGGCCGTAGTCTCAACTCTTGCTTTGGTTTCCAGGTGTCACTCCTCAGAGGCTTTGGTTCGAAGAGCAGGGTATGGGGCTTTCCTGAGGCACGGAACAGAAATCCTCTCGTCTCCACATGGGAAGTTTCCTTGTTGGAGCCGTGTCAAACACCTCCTGTTGGAGAATCCTGCAGAGTCCCTGAGCCACCTCCACATTCCAAGGTCTCCCAGGCCACCAAGCCACAGTAGGACTGATCTTCAGGAGAGTCCATTTCAACTCTCCCCTCTGGGTAGCTCACCCAGGAGCCCGCAGATTGAGCCTGCCTTGTCCTGACTAAAGAGTGTGAATATGAGGTTGCGTTCCCAGGCATCCATGCTTAGACACCTGCTCTCGAGTCTTTCCATATGGGGCCTCTTGGTACCATCCAATAGGACTCGACTGTCGTGCAGAAGGTAACCTTCAGTTTTGGAGCAGTTCACAAATCCCATCGTAGGCAAAACTTTCTGGCCTCATGAAGCCCCCACACCCTTCAGGAAGAGGCCATGCTGGACAAGAACTCTAGCCTGAGGCACGTCTCATAGTTGACATGACCTCAGTGCAGGAGATCTCGATTCAGCCTCTGCAGAGTGGGCCTGCCGTGCCCTCGGTCCCAAACCTCACGCTAGCTTGTGTTTTCAGACTTCCTTCCTCACACTCCTGGCAAACAAGCCCTCCGGACTAGGAACTCCGGAACCAAAACCCAGCCCAGTGTCTGCCCAACGGAAGAAAAACGTTTCCCTGTGGGGCTCTCCAGAAAACCCAGATGAGGATCAACCTGCTCGGGCCTCGACGGTACCCGAACTGGATAGGCTGCTCTGGGCACGCATGCTCTGCCTGACACAGCCTGAAGCCAGACGTCCAGACAGACAAGGAGACAGCTGGCCGCACACCCAGCACTTCGGACACGCCATGGTCTTATGCCGTCACCTCTTCCTAACCTTAGTTTTCAGATATCTGAACCTAGACATTATATCAATTCTCCACACAGCTGGGTATAGTAAGCACAAAACAGAACCCCTCCTTCCCCATGGCAGTCAAGCTTGCTCTTGGCATGCAGTCACACCTTCAGGGTGGGAGAAACCTTCATGGCCCCTGATGCCACGCCCAAACTGAGTGCTGCTTGGGCACAAATTCACACCGTGACGCTCAGCATGAGCCCCATGTCAAAGAAAGGCCTGTCAGGGCCTGGACCAAGAGCCCACATATGGGGCTTGCCAAGCCCCTATGCACCCAATCCTCACCACGGTTTGAATTTTCCAGTCGCCCCGCCCGTACCTGGAGCTCTGCTCTGGAATCCCTTTCTTGGAGAGACCCATGAGCCAGACAACACGACCCAACCCTTCCCACAAAATGACCCCAAACTCTTGGGAGCTGGGACAAATCCCCAGAGAGGGATACTCGTCCACAGTACCTGAGGCCACCGCTCCAATCCACGGCTATCCTGGACACAACATCCAGAGACAAAAGCCTGAAGGAACGCCTCCCACTCGCCCTTGTTTCAGACGCCCAGGAGCTCCCTCTCGGGCTGTACATCCGGCCGGCCATACCTTAGGCGCCACTCCTAAGCTGAGTTTGTGTATTCAGACTTCTGTGCCCACAGCCTGGACCCACACAACATCCAGGCTAGGGCCTCTGGACCAAACAGCGAAAGATTGTGCCTGCCCTCTCCAAGGAAAGTGTGCCCAATCCATTGACCACAACCCTACAGGTTAGGGAAAAGCTCCAAGGTCCCTGAGGCCATCAATAGTATAGGCCACCCTGGACTAAGAGGGGCTCTCTGACACCAGCGGAGCAACTATCTCCACTTAGACTCTCAGACAGTGTCCCCAGAGACAGAAGGTTGAAATGGACAGGCCCCCAGGCCCTAATCTGAACCTTAGCTTTGGTTTCCATGTTTCCGTTCTCAGAGGACTGTTTTCATAGACCAGCACATGGGGCTTTTCTGAGGCACCAAACCAAACCTCTCTCATCTCCACATGGGCAGCTTTCTTACTGGGATGTATCAAACACTTCAGGTAGGAGAGTTCCGCAGGGCCACTGAACAACCAGCACATTCCAAGGTCTCCATGGACCCAAACGCACATTATGACGCATCCTCAGGAGAGGCCATTTCAACTCAGCCCCCTGGGTCGCGTGTTCCAGAGGCAGCAGATCAAACATATCTTGTCGCTAATAGCCAATGGGAATGCGAGGCATGCTGTACAGGGATCCATCCTTCGAACCCTGCTCTCCAGTCCTTCCATATGGTATGTCCTGGAGCCATGCAACAGGACTCGAATGTCCCGCAGAAGGAAACCTTGTGGTTTGGGGCAACCTCCAAACTCAGCGTGGGAAAACTTCCTTGGCCTCATGAGGCCCCCACTTCATGAAGGTGCCATCATGGACACATACTCCAGCCTCAGCCAACGTCTGATCCTCAGCCTGACTTCAGATGCAGGAGATTTTGATTCAGCCTCTGCAGAGTGGGCCTGCTCTGCCCTTGGCTCCAATCCTCACACTAGCTTGTGTTTTCAGACTTCCGTCCTCACACTCCTGGCCCACAATCCCACCCTACTGGGAATTCTGGGGCCACAATGAAGCACTGTGCCTGCCTCCCAGGAGAAAAACATTGTCTATGGTGCTGCCCAGAAACCACAAATGAGGATCAAACTTCTTGGCCCTCGGCAACACCCCAATTGCATAGGCTACCTTAAACAGTGATGCTCTGTCGCAAATAGCCTGAGCCCAGACCTTCCAACAGACACCGACACAGCTGGCTGCACACCCAGCACATTGGACCCGCCACTGCCTTAGGACACCATCCATTCCCAACCTGGGTTTTCAGTCATCGGATCCTTGACCTTATCTCCAATCCCTGCACAGAGGGGAACCTGATGCACAAGTCAGAACACCTCCTTCCCCATGGCAAGAAACCTTGCTGCTGGCAGTGAGTCAAACCTTCAGTGTAGGAGAAAACGGCATGGCCCATGAGTTCACGCCCAAGCGAGACGGCCGCCTTGGGCACAAACACACATTGTGACCCTCACCGTGAGTACCTTATTCAAGTAACGCCTCTCAGTGACTGGACCAAGAGCCCGCATATGTGGCTTGCCATGCCCATAGGCACCCAGGACTAACTAGATGGTGTTTATTCCAGTTGAGGGAACCCACTGCTGTGCTCTAGAGTCCCTCTCCTGGGGGGTCCCCTGTGGCAGAAAACAGTACTCTTCCTTCCCACAGAATGAACACAAACACTTGGGAGCTTGGACAATCCCCCGAGAGGAAGGCTCTTCCTCTGCCTCTGAGACAACCCCTACACTGACCGGACACTGTAAACGCAACACCCAGAGACAAAATCCTGAGTGACTGCCTCCCACTTGCCCTACTTTGATTTCCAGAGGATCTCCCCTCACGAACTAGAGATCAGGCCTGCCATTACATTGGCCCCTAGCTGAGCCAAGTTTTCTTTTTCAGACATCTGTCCCCACAGCCCTGGCAAACACAGCCTCTAGGCTGGGTCCTCTGGAGCCATACCACAGGACCGTGCCTGCTCTCTCCTGGGAAACTGTGTCCATTCCTTTGGCCACACACCTCCAGAATATGAGAAACCTCAAGGCCTCCGAGGACATCCCACTACTGGGAGCCTCACTGGACTCACAGGGGCATTCGGACACAAGCTGAGCAGCTACATCCATGAATGCATGCACACAGATGTCAACAGAGATAGAAGGTTGAGCCAGACAGGCCTTTAGGCCGTAGTCTCAACTCTTGCTTTGGTTTCCAGGTGTCACTCCTCAGAGGCTTTGGTTCGAAGAACAGGGTATGGGGCTTTCCTGAGGCACGGAACAGAACTCCTCTCGTCTCCACATGGGAAGTTTCCTTGTTGGAGCCGTGTCAAACACCTCATGTTGGAGAATCCTGCAGAGTCCCTGAGCCACCTCCACATTCCAAGCTCTCCCAGGCCACCAAGCCACAGTAGGACTGATCTTCAGGAGAGACCATTTCAACTTTCCCCTCTGGGTAGCTCACCCAGGAGCCCGCAGATTGAGCCTGCCTTGTCCTGACTAAAGAGTGGGAATATGAGGTGGCGTTCCCAGGCATCCATGCTTAGACACCTGCTCTCGAGTCTTTCCATATGGGGCCTCTTGGAACCATCCAATAGGACTCGACTGTCGTGCAGAAGGTAACCTTCAGTTTTGGAGCAGTTCAAAAATCCCATCGTAGGCAAAACTTTCTGGCCTCATGAAGCCCCCACACCCTTCAGGAAGAGGCCATGCTGGACAAGAACTCTAACCTGAGGCACGTCTCATAGTTGACATGACCTCAGTGCAGGAGATCTCGATTCAGCCTCTGCAGAGTGGGCCTGCCGTGCCCTCGGTCCCAAACCTCACGCTAGCTTGTGTTTTCAGACTTCCTTCCTCACACTCCTGGCAAACAAGCCCTCCGGACTAGGAACTCCAGAACCAAAACCCAGCCCAGTGTCTGCCCAACGGAAGAAAAACGTTTCCCTGTGGGGCTCTCCAGAAAACCCAGATGAGGATCAACCTGCTCGGGCCTCGACGGTACCCGAACTGGATAGGCTGCTCTGGGCACTCATGCTCTGCCTGACACAGCCTGAAGCCAGACGTCCAGACAGACAAGGAGACAGCTGGCCGCACACCCAGCACTTCGGACACGCCATTGTCTTATGCAGTCACCTCATCCTAACCTTGGTTTTCAGATACCTGAACCTAGACATTATATCAATTCTCCACACAGCTGGGTATAGCAAGCACAAAACAGAACTCCTCCTTCCCCATGGCTGTCAAGCTTGCTCTTGGCATGGAGTCACACCTTCAGGGTGGGAGAAACCTTCATGGCCCCTGATGCCACGCCCAAACTTGAGTGCTGCTTGGGCACAAATTCACACTGTGACTCTCAGCATGAGCCCCATGTCAAAGAAAGGCCTGTCAGGGCCTGGACCAAGAGCCCACATATGGGGCTTGCCAAGCCCCTTTGCACCCAATTTTCACCACGGTTTGAATTTTCCAGTCGCCACGCCCGTACCTGGAGCTCTGCTCTGGAATCCCTTTCTTGGAGAGACCCATGAGCCAGACAACACGACTCCACCCTTCCCACAAAATGACCCCAAACTCTTGGGAGCTGGGACAAATCCCAAGAGAGGGATACTCGTCCACAGTACCTGAGGCCACCGCTCCAATCCACGGCTATCCCGGACACAACATCCAGAGACAAAAGCCTGAAGGAACGCCTCCCACTCGCCCTTGTTTCAGAGGCCCAGGAGCTCCCTCTCGGGCTGTACATCCGGCCGGCGATACCCTAGGCGCCACTCATAAGCTGAGTTTGTGTATTCAGACTTCTGTGCCGACAGCCTGGACCCACACAACATCCAGGCTAGGGCCTCTGGACCAAACAGCGAAAGATTGTGCCTGCCCTCTCCAAGGAAAGTGTGCCCAATTCATTGACCACAACCCTACAGGTTAGGGAAAAGCTCCAAGGTCCCTGAGGCCATCAATAGTATAGGCCACCCTGGACTAAGAGGGGCTCTCTGACACCAGCGGAGCAACTATCTATACTTAGGCTCTCACACAGTGTCCCCAGAGACAGAAGGTTGAAATGGACAGGCCCCCAGGCCCTAATCTGAACCTTAGCTTTGGTTTCCATGTTTCCGTTCTCAGAGGACTGTTTTCGTAGACCAGCACATGGTGCTTTTCTGAGGCATCAAACCAAACATCTCTCATCTCCACATGGGCAGCTTTCTTACTGGGATGTATCAAACACTTCAGGTAGGAGAGTTCCGCAGGGCCACTGAACAACCAGCACATTCCATGGTCTCCATGGACCCAAACGCACATTATGACGCATCCTCAGGAGAGGCCATTTCAACTCAGCTCCCTGGGTCGCGTGTTCCAGAGGCAGCAGATCAAACATATCTTGTCGCTAATAGCCAATGGGAATGCGAGGCATGCTGTACAGGGATCCATCCTTCGAACCCAGCTCTCCAGTCCTTCCATATGGTATGTCCTGGAGCCATGCAACAGGACTCGAATGTCCCGCAGAAGGAAACCTTGTGGTTTGGGGCAACCTCCAAACTCAGCGTGGGAAAACTTCCTTGGCCTCATGAGGCCCCCACTTCATGAAGGTGCCATCATGGACACATACGCCAGCCTCAGCCAACGTCTGATACTCAGCCTGACTTCAGATGCAGGAGATTTTGATTCAGCCTCTGCAGAGTGGGCCTGCTCTGCCCTTGGCTCCAATCCTCACACTAGCTTGTGTTTTCAGACTTCCGTCCTCACCCTCCTGGCCCACAAACCCTCCCTACTGGGAATTCTGGGGCCACAATGAAGCACTGTGCCTGCCTCCCAGGAGAAAAACATTGTCTATGGCGTTGCCCAGAAACCCCAAATGAGGATCAAACTGCTTGGCCCTCGGCAACACCCCAATTGCATAGGCTACCTTAAACAGTGATGCTCTGTCGCAAATAGCCTGAGCCCAGACCTTCCAACAGACACCGACACAGCTGGCTGCACACCCAGCACATTGGACCCGCCACTGCTTTAGGCCACCATCCATTCCCAACCTGGGTTTTCAGTCATTGGAACCTAGACCTTATCTCCAATCCCTGCACAGGGGGGATCCTGATGCACAAGTCAGAACCCCTCCTACCCCATGGCAAGAAACCTTGCTGCTGGCAGTGAGTCAAACCTCCATTGTAGTAGAAAACGGCATGGCCCATGAGGCCACGCCCAAGCGTGAGGGCCGCCTTGGGCACAAACACACATTGTGACCCTCAGCGTGAGTACCTTATTCAAGTAACGCCTCTCAGTGACTGGACCAAGAGCCCGCATATGTGGCTTGCCATGCCCATAGGCACCCAGGACTAACGAGATGGTGTGTATTCCAGTTGAGGGAAACCACTGCTGTGCTCTAGAGTCCCTCTCCTGGGGGGTCCCCTGTGGCAGAAAACAGTACTCTTCATTCCCACAGAATGAACACAAACACTTGGGAGCTTGGACAATCCCCTGAGAGGAAGGCTCATCCTCGGCCTCTGAGACAACCCCTACCCTGACCGGACACTGTAAACGCAACACCCAGAGACAAAATCCTGAGTGACTGCCTCCCACTTGCCCTACTTTGATTTCCAGAGGATCTCCCCTCATGGACTAGAGATCAGGCCTGCCATTACATGGGCCCCTAGCTGAGCCAAGTTTGCTTTTTCAGACATCTGTCCCCACAGCCCTGGCAAACACAGCCTCTAGGCTGGGTCCTCTGGAGCCATACCACAGGACCGTGCCTGCTCTCTCCTGGGAAACTGTGTCCATTCTTTGGCCACACACCTCCAGAATATGAGAAACCTCAAGGCCTCCGAGGACATCCCACTACTGGGAGCCTCACTGGACTCACAGGGGCATTCGGACACAAGCTTAGCAGCTACATCCATGAATGCATGCACACAGATGTCAACAGAGATAGAAGGTTGAGTCGGACAGGCCTTTAGGCCGTAGTCTCAACTCTTGCTTTGGTTTCCAGGTGTTACTCCTCAGAGGCTTTGGTTCGAAGAACAGGGTATGGGGCTTTCCTGAGGCACGGAACAGAACTCCTCTCGTCTCCACATGGGAAGTTCCCTTGTTGGAGCCGTGTCAAACACCTCATGTTGGAGAATCCTGCAGAGTCCCTGAGCCACCTCCACATTCCAAGGTCTCCCAGGCCACCAAGCCACAGTAGGACTGATCTTCAGGAGAGTCCATTTCATCTCTCCCCTCTGGATAGCTCACCCAGGAGCCCGCAGATTGAGCCTGCCTTGTCCTGACTAAAGAGTGGGAATATGAGGTGGCGTTCCCAGGCATCCATGCTTAGACACCTGCTCTCGAGTCTTTCCATATGGGGCCTCTTGGAACCATCCAATAGGACTCGACTGTCGTGCAGAAGGTAACCTTCAGTTTTGGAGCAGTTCAAAAATCCCATCGTAGGCAAAACTTTCTGGCCTCATGAAGCCCCCACACCCTTCAGGAAGAGGCCATGCTGGACAAGAACTCTAACCTGAGGCACGTCTCATAGTTGACATGACCTCAGTGCAGGAGATCTCGATTCAGCCTCTGCAGAGTGGGCCTGCCGTGCCCTCGGTCCCAAACCTCACGCTAGCTTGTGTTTTCAGACTTCCTTCCTCACACTCCTGGCAAACAAGCCCTCCGGACTAGGAACTCCAGAACCAAAACCCAGCCCAGTGTCTGCCCAACGGAAGAAAAACGTTTCCCTGTGGGGCTCTCCAGAAAACCCAGATGAGGATCAACCTGCTCGGGCCTCGACGGTACCCGAACTGGATAGGCTGCTCTGGGCACTCATGCTCTGCCTGACACAGCCTGAAGCCAGACGTCCAGACAGACAAGGAGACAGCTGGCCGCACACCCAGCACTTCGGACACGCCATTGTCTTATGCAGTCACCTCATCCTAACCTTGGTTTTCAGATACCTGAACCTAGACATTATATCAATTCTCCACACAGCTGGGTATAGCAAGCACAAAACAGAACTCCTCCTTCCCCATGGCTGTCAAGCTTGCTCTTGGCATGGAGTCACACCTTCAGGGTGGGAGAAACCTTCATGGCCCCTGATGCCACGCCCAAACTTGAGTGCTGCTTGGGCACAAATTCACACTGTGACTCTCAGCATGAGCCCCATGTCAAAGAAAGGCCTGTCAGGGCCTGGACCAAGAGCCCACATATGGGGCTTGCCAAGCCCCTTTGCACCCAATTTTCACCACGGTTTGAATTTTCCAGTCGCCACGCCCGTACCTGGAGCTCTGCTCTGGAATCCCTTTCTTGGAGAGACCCATGAGCCAGACAACACGACTCCACCCTTCCCACAAAATGACCCCAAACTCTTGGGAGCTGGGACAAATCCCAAGAGAGGGATACTCGTCCACAGTACCTGAGGCCACCGCTCCAATCCACGGCTATCCCGGACACAACATCCAGAGACAAAAGCCTGAAGGAACGCCTCCCACTCGCCCTTGTTTCAGAGGCCCAGGAGCTCCCTCTCGGGCTGTACATCCGGCCGGCGATACCCTAGGCGCCACTCATAAGCTGAGTTTGTGTATTCAGACTTCTGTGCCGACAGCCTGGACCCACACAACATCCAGGCTAGGGCCTCTGGACCAAACAGCGAAAGATTGTGCCTGCCCTCTCCAAGGAAAGTGTGCCCAATTCATTGACCACAACCCTACAGGTTAGGGAAAAGCTCCAAGGTCCCTGAGGCCATCAATAGTATAGGCCACCCTGGACTAAGAGGGGCTCTCTGACACCAGCGGAGCAACTATCTATACTTAGGCTCTCACACAGTGTCCCCAGAGACAGAAGGTTGAAATGGACAGGCCCCCAGGCCCTAATCTGAACCTTAGCTTTGGTTTCCATGTTTCCGTTCTCAGAGGACTGTTTTCGTAGACCAGCACATGGTGCTTTTCTGAGGCATCAAACCAAACATCTCTCATCTCCACATGGGCAGCTTTCTTACTGGGATGTATCAAACACTTCAGGTAGGAGAGTTCCGCAGGGCCACTGAACAACCAGCACATTCCATGGTCTCCATGGACCCAAACGCACATTATGACGCATCCTCAGGAGAGGCCATTTCAACTCAGCTCCCTGGGTCGCGTGTTCCAGAGGCAGCAGATCAAACATATCTTGTCGCTAATAGCCAATGGGAATGCGAGGCATGCTGTACAGGGATCCATCCTTCGAACCCAGCTCTCCAGTCCTTCCATATGGTATGTCCTGGAGCCATGCAACAGGACTCGAATGTCCCGCAGAAGGAAACCTTGTGGTTTGGGGCAACCTCCAAACTCAGCGTGGGAAAACTTCCTTGGCCTCATGAGGCCCCCACTTCATGAAGGTGCCATCATGGACACATACGCCAGCCTCAGCCAACGTCTGATACTCAGCCTGACTTCAGATGCAGGAGATTTTGATTCAGCCTCTGCAGAGTGGGCCTGCTCTGCCCTTGGCTCCAATCCTCACACTAGCTTGTGTTTTCAGACTTCCGTCCTCACCCTCCTGGCCCACAAACCCTCCCTACTGGGAATTCTGGGGCCACAATGAAGCACTGTGCCTGCCTCCCAGGAGAAAAACATTGTCTATGGCGTTGCCCAGAAACCCCAAATGAGGATCAAACTGCTTGGCCCTCGGCAACACCCCAATTGCATAGGCTACCTTAAACAGTGATGCTCTGTCGCAAATAGCCTGAGCCCAGACCTTCCAACAGACACCGACACAGCTGGCTGCACACCCAGCACATTGGACCCGCCACTGCTTTAGGCCACCATCCATTCCCAACCTGGGTTTTCAGTCATTGGAACCTAGACCTTATCTCCAATCCCTGCACAGGGGGGATCCTGATGCACAAGTCAGAACCCCTCCTACCCCATGGCAAGAAACCTTGCTGCTGGCAGTGAGTCAAACCTCCATTGTAGTAGAAAACGGCATGGCCCATGAGGCCACGCCCAAGCGTGAGGGCCGCCTTGGGCACAAACACACATTGTGACCCTCAGCGTGAGTACCTTATTCAAGTAACGCCTCTCAGTGACTGGACCAAGAGCCCGCATATGTGGCTTGCCATGCCCATAGGCACCCAGGACTAACGAGATGGTGTGTATTCCAGTTGAGGGAAACCACTGCTGTGCTCTAGAGTCCCTCTCCTGGGGGGTCCCCTGTGGCAGAAAACAGTACTCTTCATTCCCACAGAATGAACACAAACACTTGGGAGCTTGGACAATCCCCTGAGAGGAAGGCTCATCCTCGGCCTCTGAGACAACCCCTACCCTGACCGGACACTGTAAACGCAACACCCAGAGACAAAATCCTGAGTGACTGCCTCCCACTTGCCCTACTTTGATTTCCAGAGGATCTCCCCTCATGGACTAGAGATCAGGCCTGCCATTACATGGGCCCCTAGCTGAGCCAAGTTTGCTTTTTCAGACATCTGTCCCCACAGCCCTGGCAAACACAGCCTCTAGGCTGGGTCCTCTGGAGCCATACCACAGGACCGTGCCTGCTCTCTCCTGGGAAACTGTGTCCATTCTTTGGCCACACACCTCCAGAATATGAGAAACCTCAAGGCCTCCGAGGACATCCCACTACTGGGAGCCTCACTGGACTCACAGGGGCATTCGGACACAAGCTTAGCAGCTACATCCATGAATGCATGCACACAGATGTCAACAGAGATAGAAGGTTGAGTCGGACAGGCCTTTAGGCCGTAGTCTCAACTCTTGCTTTGGTTTCCAGGTGTTACTCCTCAGAGGCTTTGGTTCGAAGAACAGGGTATGGGGCTTTCCTGAGGCACGGAACAGAACTCCTCTCGTCTCCACATGGGAAGTTCCCTTGTTGGAGCCGTGTCAAACACCTCATGTTGGAGAATCCTGCAGAGTCCCTGAGCCACCTCCACATTCCAAGGTCTCCCAGGCCACCAAGCCACAGTAGGACTGATCTTCAGGAGAGTCCATTTCATCTCTCCCCTCTGGATAGCTCACCCAGGAGCCCGCAGATTGAGCCTGCCTTGTCCTGACTAAAGAGTGGGAATATGAGGTGGCGTTCCCAGGCATCCATGCTTAGACAACTGCTCTCGAGTCTTTCCATATGGGGCCTCTTGGAACCATCCAATAGAACTCGACTGTCGTGCAGAAGGTAACCTTCAGTTTTGGAGCAGTTCAAAAATCCCATCGTAGGCAAAACTTTCTGGCCTCATGGAGCCCCCACACCCTTCAGGAAGAGGCCATGCTGGACAAGAACTCTAGCCTGAGGCACGTCTCATAGTTGAGATGACCTCAGTGCAGGAGATCTCGATTCAGCCTCTGCAGAGTGGGCCTGCCGTGCCCTCGGTCCCAAACCTCATGCTAGCTTGTTTTTTCAGACTTCCTTCCTCACACTCCTGGCAAACAAGCCCTCCGGACTAGGAACTCCGGAACCAAAACCCAGCCCAGTGTCTGCCCAACGGAAGAAAAACGTTTCCCTGTGGGGCTCTCCAGAAAACCCAGATGAGGATCAACCTGCTCGGGCCTCGACGGTACCCGAACTGGATAGGCTGCTCTGGGCACTCATGCTCTGCCTGACACAGCCTGAAGCCAGACGTCCAGACAGACAAGGAGACAGCTGGCCGCACACCCAGCACTTCAGACACGCCATGGTCTTATGCCGTCACCTCATCCTAACCATGGTTTTCAGATATCTGAACCTAGACATTATATCAATTCTCCACACAACTGGGTATAGCAAGCACAAAGCAGAACTCCTCCTTCCCCATGGCTGTCAAGCTTGCTCTTGGCATGGAGTCACACCTTCAGGGTGGGAGAAACCTTCATGGCCCCTGATGCCACGCCCAAACTTGAGTGCTGCTTGGGCACAAATTCACACTGTGACCCTAAGCATGAGCCCCATGTCAAAGAAAGGCCTGTCAGGGCCTGGACCAAGAGCCCACATATGGGGCTTGCCAAGCCCCTATGCACCCAATCCTCACCTCGGTTTGAATTTTCCAGTCGCCCCGCCCGTACCTATAGCTCTGCTCTAGAATCCCTTTCTTGGAGAGACCCATGAGCCAGACAACACGACTCCACCCTTCCCACAAAATGACCCCAAACTCTTGGGAGCTGGGACAAATCCCCAGAGAGGTATTCTTGTCCACAGTACCTGAGGCCACCGCTCCAATCCACGGCTATCCCGGACACAACATCCAGAGACAAAAGCCTGAAGGAACGCCTCCCACTCGCCCTTGTTTCAGAGTCCCAGGAGCTCTCTCTCGGGCTGTACATCCGGCCTGCCATACCCTAGGCGCCACTCATAAGCTGAGTTTGTGTATTCAGACTTCTGTGCCCACAGCCTGGACCCACACAACATCCAGGCTTGGGCCTCTGGACCAAACAGCGAAAGATTGTGCCTGCCCTCTCCAAGGAAAGCGTGCCCAATCCATTGACCACAACCCTACAGGTTAGGGAAAAGCTCCAAGGTCCCTGAGGCCATCAATAGTATAGGCCACCCTGGACTAAGAGGGGCTCTCTGACACCAGCGGAGCAACTATCTCCACTTAGACTCTCAGACTGTGTCCCCAGAGACAGAAGGTTGAAATGGACAGGCCCCCAGGCCCTAATCTGAACCTTAGCTTTGGTTTCCATGTTTCCGTTCTCAGAGGACTGTTTTCGTAGACCAGCACATAGGGCTTTTCTGAGGCACCAAACCAAACATCTCTCATCTCCACATGGGCAGCTTTCTTACTGGGATGTATCAAACACTTCAGGTAGGAGAGTTCCGCAGGGCCACTGAACAACCAGCACATTCCATGGTCTCCATGGACCCAAACGCACATTATGACGCATCCTCAGGAGAGGCCATTTCAACTCAGCCCCCTGGGTCGCGTGTTCCAGAGGCAGCAGATCAAACATATCTTGTCGCTAATAGCCAATGGGAATGCGAGGCATGCTGTACAGGGATCCATCCTTCGAACCCTGCTCTCCAGTCCTTCCATATGGTATGTCCTGGAGCCATGCAACAGGACTCGAATGTCCCGCAGAAGGAAACCTTGTGGTTTGGGGCAACCTCCAAACTCAGCGTGGGAAAACTTCCTTGGCCTCATGAGGCCCCCACTTCATGAAGGTGCCATCATGGACATATACGCCAGCTCAGCCAACGTCTGATCCTCAGCCTGACTTCAGATGCAGGAGATTTTGATTCAGCCTCTGCAGAGTGGGCCTGCTCTGCCCTTGGCTCCAATCCTCACACTAGCTTGTGTTTTCAGACTTCCGTCCTCACACTCCTGGCCCACAAACCCTTTCTACTGGGAATTCTGGGGCCACAATGAAGCACTGTGCCTGAATCCCAGGAGAAAATCCTTGTCTATGGCGCTGCCCAGAAACCCCAAATGAGGATCAAACTTCTTGGCCCTCGGCAACACCCCAATTGCATAGGCTACCTTAAACAGTGATGCTCTGTCGCAAATAGCCTGAGCCCAGACCTTCCAACAGACACCGACACAGCTGGCTGCACACCCAGCACATTGGACCCGCCACTGCCTTAGGCCACCATCCATTCCCAACCTGGGTTTTCAGTCATCGGAACCTAGACCTTATCTCCAATCCCTGCACAGGGGGGAACCTGATGCACAAGTCAGAACCCCTCCTACCCCATGGCAAGAAACCTTGCTGCTGGCAGTGAGTCAAACCTTCAGTGTAGGAGAAAACAGGATGCCCCATGAGGCCACGCCCAAGCGTGAGGGCCGCCTTGGGCACAAACACACATTGTGACCCTCAGCGTGAGTACCTTATTCAAGTAACGCCTCTCAGTGACTGGACCAAGAGCCCGCATATGTGGCTTGCCATGCCCATAGGCACCCAGGACTAACTAGATGGTGTGTATTCCACTTGAGGGAACCCACTGCTGTGCTCCTGAGTCCCTCTCCTGGGGGGTCCCCTGTGGCAGAAAACAGTACTCTTCATTCCCACAGAATGAACACAAACACTTGGGAGCTTGGACAATCCCCCGAGAGGAAGGCTCTTCCTCGGCCTCTGAGACAACCCCTACCCTGACCGGACACTGTAAACGCAACACCCAGAGACAATATCCTGAGTGACTGCCTCCCACTTGCCCTACTTTGATTTTCAGAGGATCTCCCCTCACGGACTGGAGATCAGGCCTGCCATTAC
Source organism: Mustela nivalis (assembly GCF_964662115.1). Classification (NCBI taxonomy): domain Eukaryota; kingdom Metazoa; phylum Chordata; class Mammalia; order Carnivora; family Mustelidae; genus Mustela; species Mustela nivalis. Next base: position 31,230 of record NW_028134368.1, on the reverse strand, counting down.
ATTGGCCCCTAGCTGAGCCAAGTTTGCTTTTTCAGACATCTGTCCCCACAGCCCTGGCAAACACAGCCTCTAGGCTGGGTCCTCTGGAGCCATACCACAGGACCGTGCCTGCTCTCTCCTGGGAAACTGTGTCCATTCCTTTGGCCACACACCTCCAGAATATGAGAAACCTCAAGGCCTCCGAGGACATCCCACTACTGGGAGCCTCACTGGACTCACAGGGGCATTCGGACACAAGCTGAGCAGCTACATCCATGAATGCATGCACACAGATGTCAACAGAGATAGAAGGTTGAGCCGGACAGTCCTTTAGGCCGTAGTCTCAACTCTTGCTTTGGTTTCCAGGTGTCACTCCTCAGAGGCTGTGGTTCGAAGAACAGGGTATGGGGCTTTCCTGAGGCACGGAACAGAACTCCTCTTGTCTCCACATGGGAAGTTTCCTTGTTGGAGCCGTGTCAAACACCTCATGTTGGAGAATCCTGCAGAGTCCCTGAGCCACCTCCACATTCCAAGGTCTCCCAGGCCACCAAGCCACAGTAGGACTCATCTTCAGGAGAGTCCATTTCAACTCTCCCCTCTGGGTAGCTCACCCAGGAGCCCGCAGATTGAGCCTGCCTTGTCCTGACTAAAGAGTGGGAATATGAGGTGGCGTTCCCAGGCATCCATGCTTAGACACCTGCTCTCGAGTCTTTCCATATGGGGCCTCTTGGAACCATCCAATAGGACTCGACTGTCAAGCAGGAGGTAACCTTCAGTTTTGGTGCAGTTCACAAATCCCATCGTAGGCAAAACTTTCTGGACTCATGGAGCCCCCACACCCTTCAGGAAGAGGCCATGCTGGACAAAAACTCTAGCCTGAGGCACGTCTCATAGTTGACATGACCTCAGTGCAGGAGATCTCGATTCAGCCTCTGCAGAGTGGGCCTGCCGTGCCCTCGGTCCCAAACCTCACGCTAGCTTGTGTTTTCAGACTTCCTTCCTCACACTCCTGGCAAACAAGCCCTCCGGACTAGGAACTCCGGAACCAAAACCCAGCCCAGTGTCTGCCCAACGGAAGAAAAACGTTTCCCTGTGGGGCTCTCCAGAAAACCCAGATGAGGATCAACCTGCTCGGGCCTCGACGGTACCCGAACTGGATAGGCTGCTCTGGGCACTCATGCTCTGCCTGACACAGCCTGAAGCCAGGCGTCCAGACAGACAAGGAGACAGCTGGCCGCACACCCAGCACTTCGGACACGCCATGGTCTTATGCCGTCACCTCATCCTAACCTTGGTTTTCAGATATCTGAACCTATACATTATATCAATTCTCCACACAGCTGGGTATAGCAAGCTCAAAGCAGAACTCCTCCTTCCCCATGGCTGTCAAGCTTGCTCTTGGCATGGAGTCACACCTTCAGGGTGGGAGAAACCTTCATGGCCCCTGATGCCACGCCCAAACTTGAGTGCTGCTTGGGCACAAATTCACACTGTGACCCTCAGCATGAGCCCCATGTCAAAGAAAGGCCTGTCAGGCCCTGGACCAGGAGCCCACATATGGGGCTTGCCAAGCCCCTATGCACTCAATCCTCACCACGGTTTGAATTTTCCTGTCGCCCCGCCCGTACCTGGAGCTCTGCTCTGGAATCCCTTTCTTGGAGAGACCCATGAGCCAGACAACACGACTCCACCCTTCCCACAAAATGACCCCAAACTCTTGGGAGCTGGGACAAATCCCCAGAGAGGGATACTCGTCCACAGTACCTGAGGCCACCGCTCCAATCCACGGCTATCCCGGACACAACATCCAGAGACAAAAGCCTGAAGGAATGCCTCCCACTCGCCCTTGTTTCAGAGGCCCAGGAGCTCCCTCTCGGGCTGTACATCCGGCCTGCCATACCCTAGGCGCCACTCCTAAGCTGAGTTTGTGTATTCAGACTTCTGTGCCCACAGCCTGGACCCACACAACATCCAGGCTAGGGCCTCTGACCAAACAGTGAAAGATTGTGCCTGCCCTCTCCAAGGAAAGTGTGCCCAATCCATTGACCACAACCCTACAGGTTAGGGAAAAGCTCCAAGGTGTCTGAGGCCATCAATAGTATAGGCCACCCTGGACTAAGAGGGGCTCTCTGACACCAGCAGTGCAACTATCTCCACTTAGACTCTCAGACTGTGTCCCCAGAGACAGAAGGTTGAAATGGACAGGCCCCCAGGCCCTAATCTGAACCTTAGCTTTGGTTTCCTGTTTCCGTTCTCAGAGGACTGTTTTCGTAGACAAGCACATGGGGCTTTTCTTAGGCACCAAACCAAACATCTCTCATCTCCACATGGGCAGCTTTCTTACTGGGATGTATCAAACACTTCAGGTAGGAGAGTTCCGCAGGGCCACTGAACAACCAGCACATTCCAAGGTCTCCATGGACCCAAACGCACATTATGACGCATCCTCAGGAGAGGCCATTTCAACTCAGCCCCCTGGGTCGCGTGTTCCAGAGGCAGCAGATCAAACATATCTTGTCGCTAATAGCCAATGGGAAAGCGAGGCATGCTGTACAGGGATCCATCCTTCGAAACGTGCTCTCCAGTCCTTCCATATGGTATGTCCTGGAGCCATGCAACAGGACTCGAATGTCCCGCAGAAGGAAACCTTGTGGTTTGGGGCAACCTCCAAACTCAGCGTGTGAAAATTTCCTTGGCCTCATGAGGTCCCCACTTCATGAAGGTGCCATCATGGACACATACGCCAGCCTCAGCCAACGTCTGATCCTCAGCCTGACTTCAGATGCAGGAGATTTTGATTCAGCCTCTGCAGAGTGGGCCTGCTCTGCCCTTGGATCCAATCCTCACAATAGCTTGTGTTTTCAGACTTCGGTCCTCACACTCCTGGCCCACAAACCCTCCCTACTGGGAATTCTGGGGCCACAATGAAGCACTGTGCCTGCCGCCCAGGAGAAAAACCTTGTCAATGGCGCTGCCCAGAAACCCCAAATGAGGATCAAACTTCTTGGCCCACGGCAACACCCCAATTGCATAGGCTACCTTAAACAGTGATGCTCTGTCGCAAATAGCCTGAGCCCAGACCTTCCAACAGACACCGACACAGCTGGCTGCACACCCAGCACATTGGACCCGCCACTGCCTTAGGCCACCATCCATTCCCAACCTAGGTTTTCAGTCATCGGAACCTAGACCTTATCTCCAATCCCTGCACAGGGGGGAACCTGATGCACAAGTCAGAACCCCTCCTAGCCCATGGCAAGAAACCTTGCTTCTGGCAGTGAGTCAAACCTTCAGTGTAGGAGAAAACGGCATGGCCCATGAGGCCACGCCCAAGCGTGAGGGCCGCCTTGGGCACAAACACACATTGTGACCCTCAGCGTGAGTACCTTATTCAAGTAATGCCTCTCAGTGACTGGACCAAGAGCCCGCATATGTGGCTTGCCATGCCCATAGGCACCCAGGACTAACGAGATGGTGTGTATTCCAGTTGAGGGAACCCACTGCTGTGCTCTAGAGTCCCTCTCCTGGGGGGTCCCCTGTGGCAGAAAACAGTACTCTTCATTCCCACAGAATGAACACAAACACTTGGGAGCTTGGACAATCCCCCGAGAGGAAGGCTCTTCCTCGGCCTCTGAGACAACCCCTACCCTGACCGGACACTGTAAACGCAACACCCAGAGACAAAATCCTGAGTGACTGCCTCCCACTTGTCCTACTTTGATTTTCAGAGGATCTCCCCTCACGGACTAGAGATCAGGCCTGCCATTACATTGGCCCCAAGCTGAGCCAAGTTTGCTTTTTCAGACATCTGTCCCCACAGCCCTGGCAAACACAGCCTCTAGGCTGGGTCCTCTGGAGCCATACCACAGGACCGTGCCTGCTCTCTCCTGGGAAACTGTGTCCATTCCTTTGGCCACACACCTCCAGAATATGAGAAACCTCAAGGCCTCCGAGGACATCCCACTACTGGGAGCCTCACTGGGCTCACAGGGGCATTTGGACACAAGCTGAGCAGCTACATCCATGAATGCATGCACACAGATGTCAACAGAGATAGAAGGTTGAGCCGGACAGGCCTTTAGGTCGTAGTCTCAACTCTTGCTTTGGTTTCCAGGTGTCACTCCTCAGAGGCTGTGGTTCGAAGAACAGGGTATGGGGCTTTCCTGAGGCACGGAACAGAACTCCTCTTGTCTCCACATGGGAAGTTTCCTTGTTGGAGCCGTGTCAAACACCTCATGTTGGAGAATCCTGCAGAGTCCCTGAGCCACCTCCACATTCCAAGGTCTCCCAGGCCACCAAGCCACAGTAGGACTCATCTTCAGGAGAGTCCATTTCAACTCTCCCCTCTGGGTAGCTCACCCAGGAGCCCGCAGATTGAGCCTGCCTTGTCCTGACTAAAGAGTGGGAATATGAGGTGGCGTTCCCAGGCATCCATGCTTAGACACCTGCTCTCGAGTCTTTCCATATGGGGCCTCTTGGAACCATCCAATAGGACTCGACTGTCGTGCAGAAGGTAACCTTCAGTTTTGGAGCATGTCACAAATCCCATCGTAGGCAAAACTTTCTGGCCTCATGGAGCCCCCACCCCCTTCAGGAAGAGGCCATGCTGGACAAAAACTCTAGCCTGAGGCACGTCTCATAGTTGACATGACCTCAGTGCAGGAGATCTCGATTCAGCCTCTGCAGAGTGGGCCTGCCGTGCCCTCGGTCCCAAACCTCACGCTAGCTTGTGTTTTCAGACTTCCTTCCTCACACTCCTGGCAAACAAGCCCTCCGGACTAGGAACTCCGGAACCAAAACCCAGCCCAGTGTCTGCCCAACGGAAGAAAAACGTTTCCCTGTGGGGCTCTCCAGAAAACCCAGATGAGAATCAACCTGCTCGGGCCTCGACGGTACCCGAACTGGATAGGCTGCTCTGGGCACTCATGCTCTGCCTGACACAGCCTGAAGCCAGACGTCCAGACAGACAAGGAGACAGCTGGCCGCACACCCAGCACTTCAGACACGCCATGGTCTTATGCCGTCACCTCATCCTAACCTTGGTTTTCAGATATCTGAACCTAGACATTATATCAATTCTCCACACAGCTGGGTATAGCAAGCACAAAGCAGAACTCCTCCTTACCCATGGCTGTCAAGCTTGCTCTTGGCATGGAGTCACACCTTCAGGGTGGGAGAAACCTTCATGGCCCCTGATGCCACGCCCAAACTTGAGTGCTGCTTGGGCACAAATTCACACTGTGACCCTCAGCATGAGCCCCATGTCAAAGAAAGGCCTGTCAGGGCCTGGACCAAGAGCACACATATGGGGCTTGCCAAGCCCCTATGCACCCAATCCTCACCACGGTTTGAATTTTCCAGTCGCCCCACCCGTACCTGGAGCTCTGCTCTGGAATCCCTTTCTTGGAGAGACCCATGAGCCAGACAACACGACTCCACCCTTCCCACAAAATGACCCCAAACTCTTGGGAGCTGGGACAAATCCCCAGAGAGGGATGCTCGTCCACAGTACCTGAGGCCACCGCTCCAATCCACGGCTATCCCGGACACAACATCCAGAGACAAAAGCCTGAAGGAATGCCTCTCACTCGCCCTTGTTTCAGAGGCCCAGGAGCTCCCTCTCGGGCTGTACATCCGGCCTGCCATACCCTAGGCGCCACTCATAAGCTGAGTTTGTGTATTCAGACTTCTGTGCCCACAGCCTGGACCCACACATCATCCAGGCTAGGGCCTCTGACCAAACAGTGAAAGATTGTGCCAGCCCTCTCCAAGGAAAGTGTGCCCAATCCATTGACCACAACCCTACAGGTTAGGGAAAAGCTCCAAGGTCCCTGAGGCCATCAATAGTATAGGCCACCCTGGACTAAGAGGGGCTCTCTGACACCAGCAGAGCAACTATCTCCACTTAGACTCTCAGACTGTGTCCCCAGAGACAGAAGGTTGAAATGGACAGGCCCCCAGGCCCTAATCTGAACCTTAGCTTTGGTTTCCATGTTTCCGTTCTCAGAGGACTGTTTTCGTAGACCAGCACATGGGGCTTTTCTGAGGCACCAAACCAAACATCTCTCATCTCCACATGGGCAGCTTTCTTACTGGGATGTATCAAACACTTCAGGTAGGAGAGTTCCGCAGGGCCACTGAACAACCAGCACATTCCAAGGTCTCCATGGACCCAAACGCACATTATGACGCATCCTCAGGAGAGGCCATTTCAACTCAGCCCCCTGGGTCACGTGTTCCAGAGGCAGCAGATCAAACATATCTTGTCGCTAATAGCCAATGGGAATGCGAGGCATGCTGTACAGGGATCCATCCTTCGAACCCTGCTCTCCAGTCCTTCCATATGGTATGTCCTGGAGCCATGCAACAGGACTCGAATGTCCCGCAGAAGGAAACCTTGTGGTTTGGGGCAACCTCCAAACTCAGCGTGGGAAAACTTCCTTGGCCTCATGAGGCCCCCACTTCATGAAGGTGCCATCATGGACACATACGCCAGCCTCAGCCAACGTCTGATCCTCAGCCTGACTTCAGATGCAGGAGATTTTGATTCAGCCTCTGCAGAGTGGGCCTGCTCTGCCCTTGGCTCCAATCCTCACACTAGCTTGTGTTTTCAGACTTCCGTCCTCACACTCCTGGCCCACAAACCCTCCCTACTGGGAATTCTGGGGCCACAATGAAGCACTGTGCCTGCCTCCCAGGATAAAAACCTTGTCTATGGCGCTGCCCAGAAACCCCAAATGAGGATCAAACTGCTTGGCCCTCTGCAACACCCCAATTGCATAGGCTACCTTAAACTGTGATGCTCTGTCGCAAATAGCCTGAGCCCAGACCTTCCAACAGACACCGACACAGCTGGCTGCACACCCAGCACATTGGACCCGCCACTGCCTTAGGCCACCATCCATTCCCAACCTGGGTTTTCAGTCATCGGAACCTAGACCTTATCTCCAATCCCTGCACAGGGGGGAACCTGATGCACAAGTCAGAACCCCTCCTACCCCATGGCAAGAAACCTTGCTGCTGGCAGTGAGTCAAACCTTCAGTGTAGGAGAAAACGGCATGGCCCATGAGGCCACGCCCAAGCGTGAGGGCCGCCTTGGGCACAAACACACATTGTGACCCTCAGCGTGAGTACCTTATTCAAGTAACGCCTCTCAGTGACTGGACCAAGAGCCCGCATATGTGGCTTGCCATGCCCATAGGCACCCAGGACTAACTAGATGGTGTGTATTCCAGTTGAGGGAACACACTGCTGTGCTCTAGAGTCCCTCTCCTGGGGGGTCCCCTGTGGCAGAAAACAGTACTCTTCATTCCCACAGAATGAACACAAACACTTGGGAGCTTGGACAATCCCCCGAGAGGAAGGCTCTTCCTCGGCCTCTGAGACAACCCCGACCCTGACAGGACACTGTAAACGCAACACCCAGAGACAAAATCCTGAGTGTCTGCCTCCCACTTGCCCTACTTTGATTTCCAGAGGATCTCCCCTTACGGACTGGAGATCAGGCCTCCCATTACATTGGCCCCTAGCTGAGCCAAGTTTGCTTTTTCAGACATCTGTCCCCACAGCCCTGGCAAACACAGCCTCTAGGCTGGGTCCTCTGGAGCCATACCACAGGACCGTGCCTGCTCTCTCCTGGGAAACTGTGTCCATTCCTTTGGCCACACACCTCCAGAATATGAGAAACCTCAAGGCCTCCGAGGACATCCCACTACTGGGAGCCTCACTGGACTCACAGGGGCATTCGGACACAAGCTGAGCAGCTACATCCATGGATGCATGCACACAGATGTCAACAGAGATAGAAGGTTGAGCCGGACAGGCCTTTAGGCCGTAGTCTCAACTCTTGCTTTGGTTTCCAGGTGTCACTCCTCAGAGGCTGTGGTTCGAAGAACAGGGTATGGGGCTTTCATGAGGCACGGAACAGAACTCCTCTCGTCTCCACATGGGAAGTTTCCTTGTTGGAGCCGTGTCAAACACCTCATGTTGGAGAATCCTGCAGAGTCCCTGAGCCACCTCCACATTCCAAGGTCTCCCAGGCCACCAAGCCACAGTAGGACTCATCTTCAGGAGAGTCCATTTCAACTCTCCCCTCTGGGTAGCTCACCCAGGAGCCCGCAGATTGAGCCTGCCTTGTCCTGACTAAAGAGTGGGAATATGAGGTGGCGTTCCCAGGCATCCATGCTTAGACACCTGCTCTCGAGTCTTTCCATATGGGGCCTCTTGGAACCATCCAATAGGACTCGACTGTCGTGCAGAAGGTAACCTTCAGTTTTGGAGCAGTTCACAAATCCCATCGTAGCCAAAACTTTCTGGCCTCATGGAGCCCCCACCCCCTTCAGGAAGAGGCCATGCTGGACAAAATCTCTAGCCTGAGGCACGTCTCATAGTTGACATGACCTCAGTGCAGGAGATCTCGATTCAGCCTCTGCAGAGTGGGCCTGCCGTGCCCTCGGTCCCAAACCTCACGCTAGCTTGTGTTTTCAGACTTCCTTCCTCACACTCCTGGCAAACAAGCCCTCCGGACTAGGAACTCCGTAACCAAAACCCAGCCCAGTGTCTGCCCAACGGAAGAAAAACGTTTCCCTGTGGGGCTCTCCAGAAAACCCAGATGAGAATCAACCTGCTCGGGCCTCGACGGTACCCGAACTGGATAGGCTGCTCTGGGCACTCATGCTCTGCCTGACACAGCCTGAAGCCAGACGTCCAGACAGACAAGGAGACAGCTGGCCGCACACCCAGCACTTCAGACACGCCATGGTCTTATGCCGTCACCTCATCCTAACCTTGGTTTTCAGATATCTGAACCTAGACATTATATCAATTCTCCACACAGCTGGGTATAGCAAGCACAAAGCAGAACTCCTCCTTCCCCATGGCTGTCAAGCTTGCTCTTGGCATGGAGTCACACCTTCAGGGTGGGAGAAACCTTCATGGCCCCTGATGCCACGCCCAAACTTGAGTGCTGCTTGGGCACAAATTCACACTGTGACCCTCAGCATGAGCCCCATGTCAAAGAAAGGCCTGTCAGGGCCTGGACCAAGAGCCCACATATGGGGCTTGCCAAGCCCCTATGCACCCAATCCTCACCACGGTTTGAATTTTCCAGTCGCCCCGCCCGTACCTGGAGCTCTGCTCTGGAATCCCTTTCTTGGAGAGACCCATGAGCCAGACAACACGACTCCACCCTTCCCACAAAATGACCCCAATCTCTTGGGAGTTTGGACAAATCCCCAGAGAGGGATACTCGTCCACAGTACCTGAGGCCACCGCTCCAATCCACGGCTATCCCGGACACAACATCCAGAGACAAAAGCCTGAAGGAATGCCTCCCACTCGCCCTTGTTTCGAGGCCCAGGAGCTCCCTCTCGGGCTGTACATCCGGCCTGCCATACCCTAGGCGCCACTCATAAGCTGAGTTTGAGTATTCCGAATTCTGTGCCCACAGCCTGGACCCACACAACATCCAGGCTAGGGCCTCTGGACCAAACAGTGAAAGATTGTGCCAGCCCTCTCCAAGGAAAGTGTGCCCAATCCATTGACCACAACACTACAGGTTAGGGAAAAGCTCAAAGGTCCCTGAGGCCATCAATACTATAGGCCACCCTGGACTAAGAGGGGCTCTCTGACACCAGCAGAGCAACTATCTCCACTTAGACTCTCAGACTGTGTCCCCAGAGACAGAAGGTTGAAATTGACAGGCCCCCAAGCCCTAATCTGAACCTTAGCTTTGGTTTCCATGTTTCCGTTCTCAGAGGACTGTTTTCGTAGACCAGCACATGGGGCTTTTCTGAGGCACCAAACCAAACATCTCTCATCTCCACATGGGCAGCTTTCTTACTGGGATGTATCAAACACTTCAGGTAGGAGAGTTCCGCAGGGCCACTGAACAACCAGCACATTCCAAGGTCTCCATGGATCCAAACGCACATTATGACGCATCCTCAGGAGAGGCCATTTCAACTCAGCCCCCTGGGTCACGTGTTCCAGAGGCAGCAGATCAAACATATCTTGTCGCTAATAGCCAATGGGAATGCGAGGCATGCTGTACAGGGATCCATCCTTCGAACCCTGCTCTCCAGTCCTTCCATATGGTATGTCCTGGAGCCATGCAACAGGACTCGAATGTCCCGCAGAAGGAAACCTTGTGGTTTGGGGCAACCTCCAAACTCAGCGTGGGAAAACTTCCTTGGCCTCATGAGGCCCCACTTCATGAAGGTGCCATCATGGACACATACGCCAGCCTCAGCCAACGTCTGATCCTCAGCCTGACTTCAGATGCAGGAGATTTTGATTCAGCCTCTGCAGAGTGGGCCTGCTCTGCCCTTGGCTCCAATCCTCACACTAGCTTGTGTTTTCAGACTTCCGTCCTCACACTCCTGGCCCACAAACCCTCCCTACTGGGAATTCTGGGGCCACAATGAAGCACTGTGCCTGCCTCCCAGGATAAAAACCTTGTCTATGGCGCTGCCCAGAAACCCCAAATGAGGATCAAACTGCTTGGCCCTCTGCAACACCCCAATTGCATAGGCTACCTTAAACTGTGATGCTCTGTCGCAAATAGCCTGAGCCCAGACCTTCCAACAGACACCGACACAGCTGGCTGCACACCCAGCACATTGGACCCGCCACTGCCTTAGGCCACCATCCATTCCCAACCTGGGTTTTCAGTCATCGGAACCTAGACCTTATCTCCAATCCCTGCACAGGGGGGAACCTGATGCACAAGTCAGAACCCCTCCTACCCCATGGCAAGAAACCTTGCTGCTGGCAGTGAGTCAAACCTTCAGTGTAGGAGAAAACGGCATGGCCCATGAGGCCACGCCCAAGCGTGAGGGCCGCCTTGGGCACAAACACACATTGTGACCCTCAGCGTGAGTACCTTATTCAAGTAACGCCTCTCAGTGACTGGACCAAGAGCCCGCATATGTGGCTTGCCATGCCCATAGGCACCCAGGACTAACTAGATGGTGTGTATTCCAGTTGAGGGAACACACTGCTGTGCTCTAGAGTCCCTCTCCTGGGGGGTCCCCTGTGGCAGAAAACAGTACTCTTCATTCCCACAGAATAAACACAAACACTTGGGAGCTTGGACAATCCCCCGAGAGGAAGGCTCTTCCTCGGCCTCTGAGACAACCCCGACCCTGACAGGACACTGTAAACGCAACACCCAGAGACAAAATCCTGAGTGACTGCCTCCCACTTGCCCTACTTTGATTTCCAGAGGATCTCCCCTCACGGACTGGAGATCAGGCCTCCCATTACATTGGCCCCTAGCTGAGCCAAGTTTGCTTTTTCAGACATCTGTCCCCACAGCCCTGGCAAACACAGCCTCTAGGCTGGGTCCTCTGGAGCCATACCACAGGACCGTGCCTGCTCTCTCCTGGGAAACTGTGTCCATTCCTTTGGCCACACACCTCCAGAATATGAGAAACCTCAAGGCCTCCGAGGACATCCCACTACTGGGAGCCTCACTGGACTCACAGGGGCATTCGGACACAAGCTGAGCAGCTACATCCATGGATGCATGCACACAGATGTCAACAGAGATAGAAGGTTGAGCCGGACAGGCCTTTAGGCCGTAGTCTCAACTCTTGCTTTGGTTTCCAGGTGTCACTCCTCAGAGGCTGTGGTTCGAAGAACAGGGTATGGGGCTTTCCTGAGGCACGGAACAGAACTCCTCTCGTCTCCACATGGGAAGTTTCCTTGTTGGAGCCGTGTCAAACACCTCATGTTGGAGAATCCTGCAGAGTCCCTGAGCCACCTCCACATTCCAAGGTCTCCCAGGCCACCAAGCCACAGTAGGACTCATCTTCAGGAGAGTCCATTTCAACTCTCCCCTCTGGGTAGCTCACCCAGGAGCCCGCAGATTGAGCCTGCCTTGTCCTGACTAAAGAGTGGGAATATGAGGTGGCGTTCCCAGGCATCCATGCTTAGACACCTGCTCTCGAATCTTTCCATATGGGGCCTCTTGGAACCATCCAATAGGACTTGACTGTCGTGCAGAAGGTAACCTTCAGTTTTGGAGCAGTTCACAAATCCCATCGTAGCCAAAACTTTCTGGCCTCATGAAACCCCCACACCCTTCAGGAAGAGGCCATGCTGGACAAAAACTCTAGCCTGAGGCACGTCTCATAGTTGACATGACCTCAGTGCAGGAGATCTCGATTCAGCCTCTGCAGAGTGGGCCTGCCGTGCCCTCGGTCCCAAACCTCACGCTAGCTTGTGTTTTCAGACTTCCTTCCTCACACTCCTGGCAAACAAGCCCTCCGGACTAGGAACTCCGGAACCAAAACCCAGCCCAGTGTCTGCCCAACGGAAGAAAAACGTTTCCCTGTGGGGCTCTCCAGAAAACCCAGATGAGAATCAACCTGCTCGGGCCTCGACGGTACCCGAACTGGATAGGCTGCTCTGGGCACTCATGCTCTGCCTGACACAGCCTGAAGCCAGACGTCCAGACAGACAAGGAGACAGCTGGCCGCACACCCAGCACTTCAGACACGCCATGGTCTTATGCCGTCACCTCATCCTAACCTTGGTTTTCAGATATCTGAACCTAGACATTATATCAATTCTCCACACAGCTGGGTATAGCAAGCACAAAGCAGAACTCCTCCTTCCCCATGGCTGTCAAGCTTGCTCTTGGCATGGAGTCACACCTTCAGGGTGGGAGAAACCTTCATGGCCCCTGATGCCACGCCCAAACTTGAGTGCTGCTTGGGCACAAATTCACACTGTGACCCTCAGCATGAGCCCCATGTCAAAGAAAGGCCTGTCAGGGCCTGGACCAAGAGCCCACATATGGGGCTTGCCAAGCCCCTATGCACCCAATCCTCACCACGGTTTGAATTTTCCAGTCGCCCCGCCCGTACCTGGAGCTCTGCTCTGGAATCCCTTTCTTGGAGAGACCCATGAGCCAGACAGCACGACTCCACCCTTCCCACAAAATGACCCCAAACTCTTGGGAGTTTGGACAAATCCCCAGAGAGGGATACTCGTCCACAGTACCTGAGGCCACCGCTCCAATCCACGGCTATCCCGGACACAACATCCAGAGACAAAAGCCTGAAGGAATGCCTCCCACTCGCCCTTGTTTCGAGGCCCAGGAGCTCCCTCTCGGGCTGTACATCCGGCCTGCCATACCCTAGGCGCCACTCATAAGCTGAGTTTGTGTATTCCGAATTCTGTGCCCACAGCCTGGACCCACACAACATCCAGGCTAGGGCCTCTGGACCAAACAGTGAAAGATTGTGCCAGCCCTCTCCAAGGAAAGTGTGCCCAATCCATTGACCACAACACTACAGGTTAGGGAAAAGCTCCAAGGTCCCTGAGGCCATCAATACTATAGGCCACCCTGGACTAAGAGGGGCTCTCTGACACCAGCAGAGCAACTATCTCCACTTAGACTCTCAGACTGTGTCCCCAGAGATAGAAGGTTGAAATAGACAGGCCCCCAGGCCCTAATCTGAACCTTAGCTTTGGTTTCCATGTTTCCGTTCTCAGAGGACTGTTTTCGTAGACCAGCACATGGGGCTTTTCTGAGGCACCAAACCAAACCTCTCTCATCTCCACATGGGCAGCTTTCTTACTGGGATGTATCAAACACTTCAGGTAGGAGAGTTCCGCAGGGCCACTGAACAACCAGCACATTCCAAGGTCTCCATGGACCCAAACGCATATTATGACGCATCCTCAGGAGAGGCCATTTCAACTCAGCCCCCTGGGTCGCGTGTTCCAGAGGCAGCAGATCAAACATATCTTGTCGCTAATAGCCAATGGGAATGCGAGGCATGCTGTACAGGGATCCATCCTTCGAACCCTGCTCTCCAGTCCTTCCATATGGTATGTCCTGGAGCCATGCAACAGGACTCGAATGTCCCGCAGAAGGAAACCTTGTGGTTTGGGGCAACCTCCAAACTCAGTGTGTGAAAATTTCCTTGGCCTCATGAGGCCCCCACTTCATGAAGGTGCCATCATGGACACATACGCCAGCCTCAGCCAAAGTCTGATCCTCAGCCTGACTTCAGATGCAGGAGATTTTGATTCAGCCTCTGCAGAGTGGGCCTGCTCTGCCCTTGGATCCAATCCTCACAATAGCTTGTGTTTTCAGACTTCCGTCCTCACAGTCCTGGCCCACAAACCCTCCCTACTGGGAATTCTGGGGCCACAATGAAGCACTGTGCCTGCCGCCCAGGAGAAAAACCTTGTCTATGGCGCTGCCCAGAAACCCCAAATGAGGATCAAACTTCTTGGCCCTCGGCAACACCCCAATTGCATAGGCTACCTTAAACAGTGATGCTCTGTCGCAAATAGCCTGAGCCCAGACCTTCCAACAGACACCGACACAGCTGGCTGCACACCCAGCACATTGGACCCGCCACTGCCTTAGGCCACCATCCATTCCCAACCTAGGTTTTCAGTCATCGGAACCTAGACCTTATCTCCAATCCCTGCACAGCGGGGAACCTGATGCACAAGTCAGAACCCCTCCTACCCCATGGCAAGAAACCTTGCTTCTGGCAGTGAGTCAAACCTTCAGTGTAAGAGAAAACGGCATGGCCCATGAGGCCACGCCCAAGCGTGAGGGCCGCCTTGGGCACAAACACACATTGTGACCCTCAGCGTGAGTACCTTATTCAAGTAACGCCTCTCAGTGACTGGACCAAGAGCCCGCATATGTGGCTTGCCATGCCCATAGGCACCCAGGACTAACGAGATGGTGTGTATTCCAGTTGAGGGAACCCACTGCTGTGCTCTAGAGTCCCTCTCCTGGGGGGTCCCCTGTGGCAGAAAACAGTACTCTTCATTCCCAAAGAATGAACACAAACACTTGGGAGCTTGGACAATCCCCCGAGAGGAAGGCTCTTCCTCGGCCTCTGAGAAAACCCCTACCCTGACCGGACACTGTAAACGCAACACCCAGAGACAAAATCCTGAGTGACTGCCTCCCACTTGCCCTACTTTGATTTCCAGAGGATCTACCCTCACGGACTGGAGATCAGGCCTGCCATTACATTGGCCCCTAGCTGAGCCAAGTTTGCTTTTTCAGACATCTGTCCCCACAGCCCTGGCAAACACAGCCTCTAGGCTGGGTCCTCTGGAGCCAAACCACTGGACCGTGCCTGCTCTCTCCTGGGAAACTGTGTCCATTCCTTTGGCCACACACCTCCAGAATATGAGAAACCTCAAGGCCTCCGAGGACATCCCACTACTGGGAGCCTCACTGGACTCACAGGGGCATTCGGACACAAGCTGAGCAGCTACATCCATGGATGCATGCACACAGATGTCAACAGAGATAGAAGGTTGAGCCGGACAGGCCTTTAGGCCGTAGTCTCAACTCTTGCTTTGGTTTCCAGGTGTCACTCCTCAGAGGCTGTGGTTCGAAGAACAGGGTATGGGGCTTTCATGAGGCACGGAACAGAACTCCTCTCGTCTCCACATGGGAAGTTTCCTTGTTGGAGCCGTGTCAAACACCTCATGTTGGAGAATCCTGCAGAGTCCCTGAGCCACCTCCACATTCCAAGGTCTCCCAGGCCACCAAGCCACAGTAGGACTCATCTTCAGGAGAGTCCATTTCAACTCTCCCCTCTGGGTAGCTCACCCAGGAGCCCGCAGATTGAGCCTGCCTTGTCCTGACTAAAGAGTGGGAATATGAGGTGGCGTTCCCAGGCATCCATGCTTAGACACCTGCTCTCGAGTCTTTCCATATGGGGCCTCTTGGAACCATCCAATAGGACTCGACTGTCGTGCAGAAGGTAACCTTCAGTTTTGGAGCAGTTCACAAATCCCATCGTAGCCAAAACTTTCTGGCCTCATGGAGCCCCCACCCCCTTCAGGAAGAGGCCATGCTGGACAAAATCTCTAGCCTGAGGCACGTCTCATAGTTGACATGACCTCAGTGCAGGAGATCTCGATTCAGCCTCTGCAGAGTGGGCCTGCCGTGCCCTCGGTCCCAAACCTCACGCTAGCTTGTGTTTTCAGACTTCCTTCCTCACACTCCTGGCAAACAAGCCCTCCGGACTAGGAACTCCGTAACCAAAACCCAGCCCAGTGTCTGCCCAACGGAAGAAAAACGTTTCCCTGTGGGGCTCTCCAGAAAACCCAGATGAGAATCAACCTGCTCGGGCCTCGACGGTACCCGAACTGGATAGGCTGCTCTGGGCACTCATGCTCTGCCTGACACAGCCTGAAGCCAGACGTCCAGACAGACAAGGAGACAGCTGGCCGCACACCCAGCACTTCAGACACGCCATGGTCTTATGCCGTCACCTCATCCTAACCTTGGTTTTCAGATATCTGAACCTAGACATTATATCAATTCTCCACACAGCTGGGTATAGCAAGCACAAAGCAGAACTCCTCCTTCCCCATGGCTGTCAAGCTTGCTCTTGGCATGGAGTCACACCTTCAGGGTGGGAGAAACCTTCATGGCCCCTGATGCCACGCCCAAACTTGAGTGCTGCTTGGGCACAAATTCACACTGTGACCCTCAGCATGAGCCCCATGTCAAAGAAAGGCCTGTCAGGGCCTGGACCAAGAGCCCACATATGGGGCTTGCCAAGCCCCTATGCACCCAATCCTCACCACGGTTTGAATTTTCCAGTCGCCCCGCCCGTACCTGGAGCTCTGCTCTGGAATCCCTTTCTTGGAGAGACCCATGAGCCAGACAACACGACTCCACCCTTCCCACAAAATGACCCCAATCTCTTGGGAGTTTGGACAAATCCCCAGAGAGGGATACTCGTCCACAGTACCTGAGGCCACCGCTCCAATCCACGGCTATCCCGGACACAACATCCAGAGACAAAAGCCTGAAGGAATGCCTCCCACTCGCCCTTGTTTCGAGGCCCAGGAGCTCCCTCTCGGGCTGTACATCCGGCCTGCCATACCCTAGGCGCCACTCATAAGCTGAGTTTGAGTATTCCGAATTCTGTGCCCACAGCCTGGACCCACACAACATCCAGGCTAGGGCCTCTGGACCAAACAGTGAAAGATTGTGCCAGCCCTCTCCAAGGAAAGTGTGCCCAATCCATTGACCACAACACTACAGGTTAGGGAAAAGCTCAAAGGTCCCTGAGGCCATCAATACTATAGGCCACCCTGGACTAAGAGGGGCTCTCTGACACCAGCAGAGCAACTATCTCCACTTAGACTCTCAGACTGTGTCCCCAGAGACAGAAGGTTGAAATTGACAGGCCCCCAAGCCCTAATCTGAACCTTAGCTTTGGTTTCCATGTTTCCGTTCTCAGAGGACTGTTTTCGTAGACCAGCACATGGGGCTTTTCTGAGGCACCAAACCAAACATCTCTCATCTCCACATGGGCAGCTTTCTTACTGGGATGTATCAAACACTTCAGGTAGGAGAGTTCCGCAGGGCCACTGAACAACCAGCACATTCCAAGGTCTCCATGGATCCAAACGCACATTATGACGCATCCTCAGGAGAGGCCATTTCAACTCAGCCCCCTGGGTCACGTGTTCCAGAGGCAGCAGATCAAACATATCTTGTCGCTAATAGCCAATGGGAATGCGAGGCATGCTGTACAGGGATCCATCCTTCGAACCCTGCTCTCCAGTCCTTCCATATGGTATGTCCTGGAGCCATGCAACAGGACTCGAATGTCCCGCAGAAGGAAACCTTGTGGTTTGGGGCAACCTCCAAACTCAGCGTGGGAAAACTTCCTTGGCCTCATGAGGCCCCACTTCATGAAGGTGCCATCATGGACACATACGCCAGCCTCAGCCAACGTCTGATCCTCAGCCTGACTTCAGATGCAGGAGATTTTGATTCAGCCTCTGCAGAGTGGGCCTGCTCTGCCCTTGGCTCCAATCCTCACACTAGCTTGTGTTTTCAGACTTCCGTCCTCACACTCCTGGCCCACAAACCCTCCCTACTGGGAATTCTGGGGCCACAATGAAGCACTGTGCCTGCCTCCCAGGATAAAAACCTTGTCTATGGCGCTGCCCAGAAACCCCAAATGAGGATCAAACTGCTTGGCCCTCTGCAACACCCCAATTGCATAGGCTACCTTAAACTGTGATGCTCTGTCGCAAATAGCCTGAGCCCAGACCTTCCAACAGACACCGACACAGCTGGCTGCACACCCAGCACATTGGACCCGCCACTGCCTTAGGCCACCATCCATTCCCAACCTGGGTTTTCAGTCATCGGAACCTAGACCTTATCTCCAATCCCTGCACAGGGGGGAACCTGATGCACAAGTCAGAACCCCTCCTACCCCATGGCAAGAAACCTTGCTGCTGGCAGTGAGTCAAACCTTCAGTGTAGGAGAAAACGGCATGGCCCATGAGGCCACGCCCAAGCGTGAGGGCCGCCTTGGGCACAAACACACATTGTGACCCTCAGCGTGAGTACCTTATTCAAGTAACGCCTCTCAGTGACTGGACCAAGAGCCCGCATATGTGGCTTGCCATGCCCATAGGCACCCAGGACTAACTAGATGGTGTGTATTCCAGTTGAGGGAACACACTGCTGTGCTCTAGAGTCCCTCTCCTGGGGGGTCCCCTGTGGCAGAAAACAGTACTCTTCATTCCCACAGAATAAACACAAACACTTGGGAGCTTGGACAATCCCCCGAGAGGAAGGCTCTTCCTCGGCCTCTGAGACAACCCCGACCCTGACAGGACACTGTAAACGCAACACCCAGAGACAAAATCCTGAGTGACTGCCTCCCACTTGCCCTACTTTGATTTCCAGAGGATCTCCCCTCACGGACTGGAGATCAGGCCTCCCATTACATTGGCCCCTAGCTGAGCCAAGTTTGCTTTTTCAGACATCTGTCCCCACAGCCCTGGCAAACACAGCCTCTAGGCTGGGTCCTCTGGAGCCATACCACAGGACCGTGCCTGCTCTCTCCTGGGAAACTGTGTCCA
The DNA here is from genome assembly GCF_964662115.1 of Mustela nivalis. NCBI lineage: Eukaryota > Metazoa > Chordata > Mammalia > Carnivora > Mustelidae > Mustela > Mustela nivalis. The sequence continues at coordinate 12,353 of NW_028134368.1, read as the reverse complement.
TTCCTTTGGCCACACACCTCCAGAATATGAGAAACCTCAAGGCCTCCGAGGACATCCCACTACTGGGAGCCTCACTGGACTCACAGGGGCATTCGGACACAAGCTGAGCAGCTACATCCATGGATGCATGCACACAGATGTCAACAGAGATAGAAGGTTGAGCCGGACAGGCCTTTAGGCCGTAGTCTCAACTCTTGCTTTGGTTTCCAGGTGTCACTCCTCAGAGGCTGTGGTTCGAAGAACAGGGTATGGGGCTTTCCTGAGGCACGGAACAGAACTCCTCTCGTCTCCACATGGGAAGTTTCCTTGTTGGAGCCGTGTCAAACACCTCATGTTGGAGAATCCTGCAGAGTCCCTGAGCCACCTCCACATTCCAAGGTCTCCCAGGCCACCAAGCCACAGTAGGACTCATCTTCAGGAGAGTCCATTTCAACTCTCCCCTCTGGGTAGCTCACCCAGGAGCCCGCAGATTGAGCCTGCCTTGTCCTGACTAAAGAGTGGGAATATGAGGTGGCGTTCCCAGGCATCCATGCTTAGACACCTGCTCTCGAATCTTTCCATATGGGGCCTCTTGGAACCATCCAATAGGACTTGACTGTCGTGCAGAAGGTAACCTTCAGTTTTGGAGCAGTTCACAAATCCCATCGTAGCCAAAACTTTCTGGCCTCATGAAACCCCCACACCCTTCAGGAAGAGGCCATGCTGGACAAAAACTCTAGCCTGAGGCACGTCTCATAGTTGACATGACCTCAGTGCAGGAGATCTCGATTCAGCCTCTGCAGAGTGGGCCTGCCGTGCCCTCGGTCCCAAACCTCACGCTAGCTTGTGTTTTCAGACTTCCTTCCTCACACTCCTGGCAAACAAGCCCTCCGGACTAGGAACTCCGGAACCAAAACCCAGCCCAGTGTCTGCCCAACGGAAGAAAAACGTTTCCCTGTGGGGCTCTCCAGAAAACCCAGATGAGAATCAACCTGCTCGGGCCTCGACGGTACCCGAACTGGATAGGCTGCTCTGGGCACTCATGCTCTGCCTGACACAGCCTGAAGCCAGACGTCCAGACAGACAAGGAGACAGCTGGCCGCACACCCAGCACTTCAGACACGCCATGGTCTTATGCCGTCACCTCATCCTAACCTTGGTTTTCAGATATCTGAACCTAGACATTATATCAATTCTCCACACAGCTGGGTATAGCAAGCACAAAGCAGAACTCCTCCTTCCCCATGGCTGTCAAGCTTGCTCTTGGCATGGAGTCACACCTTCAGGGTGGGAGAAACCTTCATGGCCCCTGATGCCACGCCCAAACTTGAGTGCTGCTTGGGCACAAATTCACACTGTGACCCTCAGCATGAGCCCCATGTCAAAGAAAGGCCTGTCAGGGCCTGGACCAAGAGCCCACATATGGGGCTTGCCAAGCCCCTATGCACCCAATCCTCACCACGGTTTGAATTTTCCAGTCGCCCCGCCCGTACCTGGAGCTCTGCTCTGGAATCCCTTTCTTGGAGAGACCCATGAGCCAGACAGCACGACTCCACCCTTCCCACAAAATGACCCCAAACTCTTGGGAGTTTGGACAAATCCCCAGAGAGGGATACTCGTCCACAGTACCTGAGGCCACCGCTCCAATCCACGGCTATCCCGGACACAACATCCAGAGACAAAAGCCTGAAGGAATGCCTCCCACTCGCCCTTGTTTCGAGGCCCAGGAGCTCCCTCTCGGGCTGTACATCCGGCCTGCCATACCCTAGGCGCCACTCATAAGCTGAGTTTGTGTATTCCGAATTCTGTGCCCACAGCCTGGACCCACACAACATCCAGGCTAGGGCCTCTGGACCAAACAGTGAAAGATTGTGCCAGCCCTCTCCAAGGAAAGTGTGCCCAATCCATTGACCACAACACTACAGGTTAGGGAAAAGCTCCAAGGTCCCTGAGGCCATCAATACTATAGGCCACCCTGGACTAAGAGGGGCTCTCTGACACCAGCAGAGCAACTATCTCCACTTAGACTCTCAGACTGTGTCCCCAGAGATAGAAGGTTGAAATAGACAGGCCCCCAGGCCCTAATCTGAACCTTAGCTTTGGTTTCCATGTTTCCGTTCTCAGAGGACTGTTTTCGTAGACCAGCACATGGGGCTTTTCTGAGGCACCAAACCAAACCTCTCTCATCTCCACATGGGCAGCTTTCTTACTGGGATGTATCAAACACTTCAGGTAGGAGAGTTCCGCAGGGCCACTGAACAACCAGCACATTCCAAGGTCTCCATGGACCCAAACGCATATTATGACGCATCCTCAGGAGAGGCCATTTCAACTCAGCCCCCTGGGTCGCGTGTTCCAGAGGCAGCAGATCAAACATATCTTGTCGCTAATAGCCAATGGGAATGCGAGGCATGCTGTACAGGGATCCATCCTTCGAACCCTGCTCTCCAGTCCTTCCATATGGTATGTCCTGGAGCCATGCAACAGGACTCGAATGTCCCGCAGAAGGAAACCTTGTGGTTTGGGGCAACCTCCAAACTCAGTGTGTGAAAATTTCCTTGGCCTCATGAGGCCCCCACTTCATGAAGGTGCCATCATGGACACATACGCCAGCCTCAGCCAAAGTCTGATCCTCAGCCTGACTTCAGATGCAGGAGATTTTGATTCAGCCTCTGCAGAGTGGGCCTGCTCTGCCCTTGGATCCAATCCTCACAATAGCTTGTGTTTTCAGACTTCCGTCCTCACAGTCCTGGCCCACAAACCCTCCCTACTGGGAATTCTGGGGCCACAATGAAGCACTGTGCCTGCCGCCCAGGAGAAAAACCTTGTCTATGGCGCTGCCCAGAAACCCCAAATGAGGATCAAACTTCTTGGCCCTCGGCAACACCCCAATTGCATAGGCTACCTTAAACAGTGATGCTCTGTCGCAAATAGCCTGAGCCCAGACCTTCCAACAGACACCGACACAGCTGGCTGCACACCCAGCACATTGGACCCGCCACTGCCTTAGGCCACCATCCATTCCCAACCTAGGTTTTCAGTCATCGGAACCTAGACCTTATCTCCAATCCCTGCACAGCGGGGAACCTGATGCACAAGTCAGAACCCCTCCTACCCCATGGCAAGAAACCTTGCTTCTGGCAGTGAGTCAAACCTTCAGTGTAAGAGAAAACGGCATGGCCCATGAGGCCACGCCCAAGCGTGAGGGCCGCCTTGGGCACAAACACACATTGTGACCCTCAGCGTGAGTACCTTATTCAAGTAACGCCTCTCAGTGACTGGACCAAGAGCCCGCATATGTGGCTTGCCATGCCCATAGGCACCCAGGACTAACGAGATGGTGTGTATTCCAGTTGAGGGAACCCACTGCTGTGCTCTAGAGTCCCTCTCCTGGGGGGTCCCCTGTGGCAGAAAACAGTACTCTTCATTCCCAAAGAATGAACACAAACACTTGGGAGCTTGGACAATCCCCCGAGAGGAAGGCTCTTCCTCGGCCTCTGAGAAAACCCCTACCCTGACCGGACACTGTAAACGCAACACCCAGAGACAAAATCCTGAGTGACTGCCTCCCACTTGCCCTACTTTGATTTCCAGAGGATCTACCCTCACGGACTGGAGATCAGGCCTGCCATTACATTGGCCCCTAGCTGAGCCAAGTTTGCTTTTTCAGACATCTGTCCCCACAGCCCTGGCAAACACAGCCTCTAGGCTGGGTCCTCTGGAGCCAAACCACTGGACCGTGCCTGCTCTCTCCTGGGAAACTGTGTCCATTCCTTTGGCCACACACCTCCAGAATATGAGAAACCTCAAGGCCTCCGAGGACATCCCACTACTGGGAGCCTCACTGGACTCACAGGGGCATTCGGACACAAGCTGAGCAGCTACATCCATGGATGCATGCACACAGATGTCAACAGAGATAGAAGGTTGAGCCGGACAGGCCTTTAGGCCGTAGTCTCAACTCTTGCTTTGGTTTCCAGGTGTCACTCCTCAGAGGCTGTGGTTCGAAGAACAGGGTATGGGGCTTTCCTGAGGCACGGAACAGAACTCCTCTCGTCTCCACATGGGAAGTTTCCTTGTTGGAGCCGTGTCAAACACCTCATGTTGGAGAATCCTGCAGAGTCCCTGAGCCACCTCCACATTCCAAGGTCTCCCAGGCCACCAAGCCACAGTAGGACTCATCTTCAGGAGAGTCCATTTCAACTCTCCCCTCTGGGTAGCTCACCCAGGAGCCCGCAGATTGAGCCTGCCTTGTCCTGACTAAAGAGTGGGAATATGAGGTGGCGTTCCCAGGCATCCATGCTTAGACACCTGCTCTCGAGTCTTTCCATATGGGGCCTCTTGGAACCATCCAATAGGACTCGACTGTCGTGCAGAAGGTAACCTTCAGTTTTGGAGCAGTTCACAAATCCCATCATAGCCAAAACTTTCTGGCCTCATGAAACCCCCACACCCTTCAGGAAGAGGCCATGCTGGACAAGAACTCTAGCCTGAGGCACGTCTCATAGTTGACATGACCTCAGTGCAGGAGATCTCGATTCAGCCTCTGCAGAGTGGGCCTGCCGTGCCCTCGGTCCCAAACCTCACGCTAGCTTGTGTTTTCAGACTTCCTTCCTCACACTCCTGGCAAACAAGCCCTCCGGACTAGGAACTCCAGAACCAAAACCCAGCCCAGTGTCTGCCCAACGGAAGAAAAACGTTTCCCTGTGGGGCTCTCCAGAAAACCCAGATGAGGATCAACCTGCTCGGGCCTCGACGGTACCCGAACTGGATAGGCTGCTCTGGGCTCTCATGCTCTGCCTGACACAGCCTGAAGCCAGACGTCCAGACAGACAAGGAGACAGCTGGCCGCACACCCAGCACTTCGGACACGCCATGGTCTTATGCCGTCACCTCATCCTAACCTTGGTTTTCAGATATCTGAACCTAGACATTATATCAATTCTCCACACAGCTGGGTATAGCAAGCACAAAACAGAACTCCTCCTTCCCCATGGCTGTCAAGCTTGCTCTTGGCATGGAGTCACACGTTCAGGGTGGGAGAAACCTTCATGGCCCCAGATGCCACGCCCAAACTTGAGTGCTGCTTGGGCACAAATTCACACTGTGACCCTCAGCATGAGCCCCATGTCAAAGAAAGGCCTGTCAGGGCCTGGACCAAGAGCCCACATATGGGGCTTGCCAAGCCCCTATGCACCCAATCCTCACCACGGTTTGAATTTTCCAGTCGCCCCGCCCGTACCTGGAGCTCTGCTCTGGAATCCCTTTCTTGGAGAGACCCATGAACCAGACAACACGACTCCACCCTTCCCACAAAATGACCCCAAACTCTTGGGAGCTGGGACAAATCCCCAGAGAGGGATACCCGTCCACAGTACCTGAGGCCACCACTCCAATCCACGGCTATCCCGGACACAACATCCAGAGACAAAAGCCTGAAGGAACGCCTCCCACTCGCCCTTGTTTCAGAGGCCCAGGAGCTCCCTCTCGGGCTGTACATCCGGCCTGCCATACCCTAGGCGCCACTCCTAAGCTGAGTTTGTGTATTCAGACTTCTGTGCCCACAGCCTGGACCCACACAACATCCAGGCGAGGGCCTCTGGAGCCACAGCGAAAGATTGTGCCTGCCCTCTCCAAGGAAAGTGTGCCCAATCCATTGACCAAAACCCTACAGGTTAGGGAAAAGCTCCAAAGTCCCTGAGGCCATCAATAGTATACGCCACCCTGGACTAAGAGGGGCTCCCTGACACCAGCGGAGCAACTATCTCCACTTAGACTCTCAGACAGTGTCCCCAGAGACAGAAGGTTGAAATGGACAGGCCCCCAGGCCCTAATCTGAACCTTAGCTTTGGTTTCCTTGTGTCCGTCCTTAAAGGACTGTTTTCGTAGACCAGCACACGGGGCTTTTCTGAGGCACCAAACCAAACATCTCTCATCTCCACATGGGCAGCTTTCTTACTGGGATGTATCAAACACTTCAGGTAGGAGAGTTCCGCAGGGCCACTGAACAACCAGCACATTCCAAGGTCTCCATGGACCCAAACGCACATTATGACGCATCCTCAGGAGAGGCCATTTCAACTCAGCCCCCTGGGTCGCGTGTTCCAGAGGCAGCAGATCAAACATATCTTGTCGCTAATAGCCAATGGGAATGCGAGGCATGCTCTACAGGGATCCATCCTTCGAACCCTGCTCTCCAGTCCTTCCATATGGTATGTCCTGGAGCCATGCAACAGGACTCGAATGTCCCGCAGAAGGAAACCTTGTGGTTTGGGGCAACCTCCAAACTCAGCGTGGGAAAACTTCCTTGGCCTCATGAGGCCCCCACTTCATGAAGGTGCCATCATGGACACATACGCCAGCCTCAGCCAACGTCTGATCCTCAGCCTGACTTCAGATGCAGGAGATTTTGATTCAGCCTCTGCAGAGTGGGCCTGCTCTGCCCTTGGATCCAATCCTCACAATAGCTTGTGTTTTCAGACTTCCGTCCTCACACTCCTGGCCCACAAACCCTCCCTACTGGGAATTCTGGGGCCACAATGAAGCACTGTGCCTGCCTCCCAGGAGAAAAACCTTGTCTATGGCGCTGCCCAGAACCCGAAATGAGGATCAAACTGCTTGGCCCTCTGCAACACCCCAATTGCATAGGCTACCTTAAACAGTGATGCTCTGTCGCAAATAGCCTGAGCCCAGACCTTCCAACAGACACCGACACAGCTGGCTGCACACCCAGCACATTGGACCCGCCACTGCCTTAGGCCACCATCCATTCCCAACCTGGGTTTTCAGTCATCGGAACCTAGACCTTATCTCCAATCCCTGCACAGCGGGGAACCTGATGCACAAGTCAGAACCCCTCCTACCCCATGGCAAGAAACCTTGCTGCTGGCAGTGAGTCAAACCTTCAGTGTAGGAGAAAACGGCATGGCCCATGAGGCCACGCCCAAGCGTGAGGGCCGCCTTGGGCACAAACACACATTGTGACCCTCAGCGTGAGTACCTTATTCAAATAACGCCTCTCAGTGACTGGACCAAGAGCCCGCATATGAGGCTTGCCATGCCCATAGGCACCCAGGACAAACTAGATGGTGTGTATTCCAGTTGAGGGAACCCACTGCTGTGCTCTAGAGTCCCTCTCCTGGGGGGTCCCCTGTGGCAGAAAACAGTACTCTTCATTCCCACAGAATGAACACAAACACTTGGGAGCTTGGACAATCCCCCGAGAGGAAGGCTCTTCCTCGGCTTCTGAGACAACCCCTACCCTGACCGGACACTGTAAACACAACACCCAGAGACAAAATCCTGAGTGACTGCCTCCCACTTGTCCTACTTTGATTTCCAGAGGATCTCCCCTCACGGACTGGAGATCAGGCCTCCCATTACATTGGCCCCTAGCTGAGCCAAGTTTGCTTTTTCAGACATCTGTCTCCACAGCCCTGACAAACACAGCCTCTAGGCTGGGTCCTCTGGAGCCATACCACAGGACCGTGCCTGCTCTCTCCTGGGAAACTGTGTCCATTCCTTTGGCCACACACCTCCAGAATATGAGAAACCTCAAGGCCTCCGAGGACATCCCACTACTGGGAGCCTCACTGGACTCACAGGGGCATTCGGACACAAGCTGAGCAGCTACATCCATGGATGCATGCACACAGATGTCAACAGAGATAGAAGGTTGAGCCGGACAGGCCTTTAGGCCGTAGTCTCAACTCTTGCTTTGGTTTCCAGGTGTCACTCCTCAGAGGCTGTGGTTCGAAGAACAGGGTATGGGGCTTTCCTTAGGCACGGAACAGAACTCCTCTCGTCTCCACATGGGAAGTTTCCTTGTTGGAGCCGTGTCAAACACCTCATGTTGGAGAATCCTGCAGAGTCCCTGAGCCACCTCCACATTCCAAGGTCTCCCAGGCCACCAAGCCACAGTAGGACTCATCTTCAGGAGAGTCCATTTCAACTCTCCCCTCTGGGTAGCTCACCCAGGAGCCCGCAGATTGAGCCTGCCTTGTCCTGACTAAAGAGTGGGAATATGAGGTGGCGTTCCCAGGCATCCATGCTTAGACACCTGCTCTCGAGTCTTTCAATATGGGGCCTCTTGGAACCATCCAATAGGACTCGACTGTCGTGCAGAAGGTAACCTTCAGTTTTGGAGCAGTTCACAAATCCCATCGTAGGCAAAACTTTCTGGCCTCATGGAGCCCCCACACCCTTCAGGAAGAGGCCATGCTGGACAAAAACTCTAGCCTGAGGCACGTCTCATAGTTGACATGACCTCAGTGCAGGAGATCTCGATTCAGCCTCTGCAGAGTGGGCCTGCCGTGCCCTCGGTCCCAAACCTCACGCTAGCTTGTGTTTTCAGACTTCCTTCCTCACACTCCTGGCAAACAAGCCCTCCGGACTAGGAACTCCGGAACCAAAACCCAGCCCAGTGTCTGCCCAACGGAAGAAAAACGTTTCCCTGTGGGGCTCTCCAGAAAACCCAGATGAGGATCAACCTGCTCGGGCCTCGACGGTACCCGAACTGGATAGGCTGCTCTGGGCACTCATGCTCTGCCTGACACAGCCTGAAGCCAGACGTCCAGACAGACAAGGAGACAGCTGGCCGCACACCCAGCACTTCAGACACGCCATGGTCTTATGCCGTCACCTCATCCTAACCTTGGTTTTCAGATATCTGAACCTAGACATTATATCAATTCTCCACACAGCTGGGTATAGCAAGCACAAAGCAGAACTCCTCCTTCCCCATGGCTGTCAAGCTTGCTCTTGGCATGGATTCACACCTTCGGGGTGGGAGAAACTTTCATGGCCCCTGATGCCACGCCCAAACGTGAGTGCTGCTTGGGCACAAATTCACACTGTGACCCTCAGCATGAGCCCCATGTCAAAGAAAGGCCTGTCAGGGCCTGGACCAAGAGCCCACATATGGGGCTTGCCAAGCCCCTATGCACCCAATCCTCACCACGGTTTGAATTTTCCAGTCGCCCCGCCCGTACCTGGAGCTCTGCTCTGGATTCCCTTTCTTGGAGAGACCCATGAGCCAGACAACACGACTCCACCCTTCCCACAAAATGACCCCAAACTCTTGGGAGTTTGGACAAATCCCCAGAGAGGGATACTCGTCCACAGTACCTGAGGCCACCGCTCCAATCCACGGCTATCCCGGACACAACATCCAGAGACAAATGCCTGAAGGAATGCCTCCCACTCGCCCTTGTTTCAGAGGTCCAGGAGCTCCCTCTCGGGCTGTAAATCCGGCCTGCCATACCCTAGGCGCCACTCATAAGCTGAGTTTGTGTATTCAGACTTCTGTGCCCACAGCCTGGACCCACACAACATCCAGGCGAGGGCCTCTGGACCAAACAGCGAAAGATTGTGCCTGCCCTCTCCAAGGAAAGTGTGCCCAATCCATTGACCACAACCCTACAGGTTAGGGAAAAGCTCCAAGGTCCCTGAGGCCATCAATAGTATAGGCCACCCTGGACTAAGAGGGGCTCTCTGACACCAGCAGAGCAACTATCTCCACTTAGACTCTCAGACTGTGTCCCAGAGACAGAAGGTTGAAATGGACAGGCCCCCAGGCCCTAATCTGAACCTTAGCTTTGGTTTCCATGTTTCCGTTCTCAGAGGACTGTTTTCGTAGAACAGCACATGGGGCTTTTCTGAGGCACCAAACCAAACATCTCTCATCTCCACATGGGCAGCTTTCTTACTGGGATGTATCAAACACTTCAGGTAGGAGAGTTCCGCAGGGCCACTGAACAACCAGCACATTCCAAGGTCTCCATGGACCCAAACGCACATTATGACGCATCCTCAGGAGAGGCCATTTCAACTCAGCCCCCTTGGTCGCGTGTTCCAGAGGCAGCAGATCAAACATATCTTGTCGCTAATAGCCAATGGGAATGCGAGGCATGCTGTACAGGGATCCATCCTTCGAACCCTGCTCTCCAGTCCTTCCATATGGTATGTCCTGGAGCCATGCAACAGGACTCGAATGTCCCGCAGAAGGAAACCTTGTGGTTTGGGGCAACCTCCAAACTCAGCGTGGGAAAACTTCCTTGGCCTCATGAGGCCCCCACTTCATGAAGGTGCCATCATGGACACATACGCCAGCCTCAGCCAACGTCTGATCCTCAGCCTGACTTCAGATGCAGGAGATTTTGATTCAGCCTCTGCAGAGTGGGCCTGCTCTGCCCTTGGATCCAATCCTCACAATAGCTTGTGTTTTCAGACTTCCGTCCTCACACTCCTGGCCCACAAACCCTCCCTACTGGGAATTCTGGGGCCACAATGAAGCACTGTGCCTGCCTCCCAGGAGAAAAACATTGTCTATGGCGCTGCCCAGAAACCCCAAATGAGGATCAAACTGCTTGGCCCTCTGCAAAACCCCAATTGCATAGGCTACCTTAAACAGTGATGCTCTGTCGCAAATAGCCTGAGCCCAGACCTTCCAACAGACACCGACACAGCTGGCTGCACACCCAGCACATTGGACCCGCCACTGCCTTAGGCCACCATCCATTCCCAACCTGGGTTATCAGTCATCGGAACCTAGACCTTATCTCCAATCCCTGCACAGGGGGGAACCTGATGCACAAGACAGAACCCCTCCTTCCCCATGGCAAGAAACCTTGCTGCTGGCAGTGAGTCAAACCTTCAGTGTAGGAGAAAACGGCATGGCCCATGAGGCCACGCCCAAGCGTGAGGGCCGCCTTGGGCACAAACACACTTGTGACCCTCAGCGTGAGTACCTTATTCAAGTAACGCCTCTCAGTGACTGGACCGAGAGCCCGCATATATGGCTTGCCATGCAAATAGGCACCAAGGACTAACTAGATTGTGTTTATTCCAGTTGAGGGAACCCACTGCTGTGCTCTAGAGTCCCTCTTTTGGGGGGTCCCCTGTGGCAGAAAACAGTACTCTTCATTCCCACAGAATGAACACAAACACTTGGGAGCTTGGACAATCCCCCGAGAGGAAGGCTCTTCCTCGGCCTCTGAGACAACCCCTACCCTGACCGGACACTGTAAACGCAACACCCAGAGACAAAATCCTGAGTGACTGCCTCCCACTTGCCCTACTTTGATTTCCATAGGATCTCCCCTCACGGACTAGAGATCAGGCCTGCCATTACATTGGCCCCTAGCTGAGCCAAGTTTGCTTTTTCAGACATCTGTCCCCACAGCCCTGGCAAACACAGCCTCTAGGCTGGGTCCTCTGGAGCCATACCACAGGACCGTGCCTGCTCTCTCCTGGGAAACTGTGTCAATTACTTTGGCCACACACCTCCAGAATATGAGAAACCTCAAGGCCTCCGAGGACATCCCACTACTGGGAGCCTCACTGGACTCACAGGGGCATTCGGACACAAGCTGAGCAGCTACATCCATGAATGCATGCACACAGATGTCAACAGAGATAGAAGGTTGAGCCGGACAGGCCTTTAGGCCGTAGTCTCAACTCTTGCTTTGGTTTCCAGGTGTCACTCCTCAGAGGCTTTGGTTCGAAGAACAGGGTATGGGGGTTTCCTGAGGCACAGAACAGAACTCCTCTCGTCTCCACATGGGAAGTTTCCTTGTTGGAGCCGTGTCAAACACCTCATGTTGGAGAATCCTGCAGAGTCCCTGAGCCACCTCCACATTCCAAGGTCTCCCAGGCCACCAAGCCACAGTAGGACTCATCTTCAGGAGAGTCCATTTCAACTCTCCCCTCTGGGTAGCTCACCCAGGAGCCCGCAGATTGAGCCTGCCTTGTCCTGACTAAAGAGTGGGAATATGAGGTGGCGTTCCCAGGCATCCATGCTTAGACACCTGCTCTCGAGTCTTTCCATATGGGGCCTCTTGGAACCATCCAATAGGACTCGACTGTCGTGCAGAAGGTAACCTTCAGTTTTGGAGCAGTTCACAAATCCCATCGTAGGCAAAACTTTCTGGCCTCATGGAGCCCCCACACCCTTCAGGAAGAGGCCATGCTGGACAAAAACTCTAGCCTGAGGCACGTCTCATAGTTGACATGACCTCAGTGCAGGAGATCTCGATTCAGCCTCTGCAGAGTGGGCCTGCCGTGCCCTCGGTCCCAAACCTCACGCTAGCTTGTCTTTTCAGACTTCCTTCCTCACACTCCTGGCAAACAAGCCCTCCGGACTAGGAACTCCAGAACCAAAACCCAGCCCAGTGTCTGCCCAACGGAAGAAAAACGTTTCCCTGTGGGGCTCTCCAGAAAACCCAGATGAGGATCAACCTGCTCGGGCCTCGACGGTACCCGAACTGGATAGGCTGCTCTGGGCTCTCATGCTCTGCCTGACACAGCCTGAAGCCAGACGTCCAGACAGACAAGGAGACAGATGGCCGCACACCCAGCACTTCGGACACGCCATG
>NW_028134369.1:0-69000 GCF_964662115.1 Mustela nivalis | reverse complement strand
CTTTTCTATCTCTCTCTGCCTGACTCTCCGCCTACTTGTGATTTCTCTCTCTGTCAAATAAATACAGAAAATCTTTAAAAAAAAAAAAAAAAGAATATTTTAATCAGCAGAGATGGTCAAAATGACAAAGTTCCATGATCAGAGTAAACATATGGGATTTAAAAATAAAAAATAAAAAAATTTTTTTGAAAGGACTTTTCTTTAAAGGAATTTAAACAAAAGACCTTTTTAAGAGACAGTTGGCTGTTTAAACCCAAAGTACAACTCACTGAGAGAATCGCCGCATTATTTATTGGGGTAGAAAGGACCTGGAATGTAGAAAGACCCATTCTGCAGAGGAAAAAATAGAATCACTAACAGGCCTCATGCCTTGCACAGCCAGTGGCTAGAATACCTACCCCATCATACCCTGTGCTAGAAGGCCACTAGAACCATTTCAACTATGTTAGTTTTTCTTGGAAGCCAACAAGTGTTTGCCCAGTTAAGAGCGCGGTAACAATCAGTCAAGTTATGTTATAATGATTGTCGATATCTTTAAAAGCCTTGTCAAGTTCCTTTTTGAGTAACCCTCACCCCACCCTTAGAGAAATTTATCTGTGGTTCACCTCTTTGAAGTACCTCATTGTTGTTCCACATTTACCATAGCCGAAAAACAAACAAACAAAAAAAAAGCTTTTTATTAACAAAGTGTTCAGAAGGGGGCGCCACTGTAAACAATGAGAGTTTTCGCTGCCCGGACAATTTTGTTGCAGAAACAGCTGAAAGCAATCAGGTCAGACAGAGCCAAGGGCTGGAGGGATTTTTAAAATGACAAAAACCGAACCAAATCTAACCAAAACAAAAATCAAAACCAATGGCCAAGATTTCAAGTTTGCTACTAAAGGTATGACATTCTCCTAAGACATGCGAGTGACTTGATCACTTTATTTATATATTTATATTTGAAGAAGAAGGAACTATTTGATGCAGCAAATCCACGTTGGTTAAAAATTACCAGATATGGGGGCTCCTGGGTGGCTCAGTGGTTTAGGCCTCTGCCTTCGGCTCAGGTCATGATTTCAGGGTCCTGGAATGGAGCCCCACATCGGGCTCTCTGCTCAGCGGGGAGCCTGCTTCCCCCCTCTCTCTCTGCCTCCCTCTCTACCTACTTGTGATCTGTCTGTCAAATGGGTAAATAAGATCTTTAAATAAAGAATTACTAGATGTGAAATACATCGAGGGTATGGGAAGGAAAATGATTTCACCTGATCTGACTAGGAAGTGGTTGATGCCTGAATTAAAGTGCCACAAAAAGAGTAGAGACCTGGGAAATATATGGGGTAAAAATCCCTAGAAAAACAGCAATAATAACTGGCTGCTCTTTATTGATCCAGATCCTGCGGTAGGCAAAGAAGAGCTGGTTTTAGCCAGAGGATGATCTCCGTTTGTCTTCATGATCTGGCATTTCCTGCAAGCCAGGCATGGGGCTCTGCACTAGAGCTGCAAATGCTGGGGGCCCTCATTGTCCCTTTTCTCTTCTCAGGGGGACAACGGGCATGTCCATGGTGCAGTGTGACAGGCTTTACCACAGGGAGATAATAGACTGCCAAGGGTAGGTGGGAGCTGGGAAAAGCCACTTAGGAACAGATTTTCAAGGGAGGTGATAGACAAGGGCAAAGCGAAGAATGAGGATGAGTGTGTCAAGTTTCAGAGTGCCAGGAGGCAGCACAGTGCATTCGGGAAACTACAGCAAGTTCATGACAACCGACAGCTGATCTGGCAGCGTCACCTGTGGATGGAGGCTGAGCCCCGGGGTTAACACTGGGGGTGAGAAGGTTTGTATACTATGGCGAGGAGGTGAGGTACTACACTGTGGGGGCACAGGGAGCTACCGGAGGATTTCAAATATCAGAATCGTAACCATAATAGAGTATTTCATTGCATCCTAGCTTTCATCAAGTGTAAGATGCACTATAGTTTATGTTCGACTAAGAAAGAGAAATGCTGTCAGTTAAAGTAGGATATGTCATCAAGTGCAAGGTGAGTGCCACCTTAAGAGATATTAAAATGGGGGGGGGGACAAATCTTAGAACAAGTAAATTGTGGTAGTAGAATAATTAAGAAAGATCCAACACTTGGATCAACTAAAGAAGTGATTATTGCTTACCATGTGCCCCAAACTATATTAAGTCCTAGAACAAGAGACGTGCTCATCTTGAAGCCTTGCAGCTGTTAGACCCAAGGTACAGAGGGCAGTAGCCAACGACCAGCAGGCCCCAAGTGCCATGTGAAGTCTCTAAGAGCAACTGCCTTTGAAAGAGAAAACGGTTGACAGTGGGCTTTCTGAGGTAGAGAATTACTAGCTGGGAAAGTAGTAAAATTGACACAGAATCGGAATTGATGCCCCTACATGACAGAGTTGGTGAAACTTCCCTTCTCAGAGATCTTGAGGCACCTCAGAAATGAATTTTTCATTTTGGACAGAACATTCAGGATAAATATGATCTGTTTGAATTCCTGGTTTCTCATTAGGACAGTTTCTTAGGCTTCACTGGCAGAAGAAAAGGGTTTTGATAATCCAGGGTAAATCCTGACAAAAGCAAAGCACGGTATCTATGAAAAACTAACCCCTCAGAGGAGAACAACAGATAAAGGGCCAGGCCTACCTGACCCTGCAGGATAGGTAAGGTTAGTCTGGCAACAGGGGTATTTGGGAACTGCCCATCTCCTGCTAGAAGAGCTAGAGAAGACCCCTTCCGGAGAGACCACCAAGAGAGGAGAGCAGTAGGTGCTAATGATGAAGAATATTTTAATCAGGGGCGCCTGGGTGGCTCAGTGGATTAAGCCTCTGCCTTCGGCTCGGGCCATGATCTCAGTGTCCTGGGATTGAGCCCCGCATCGGGCTCTTTGCTCAGCAGGAGCCTGCTTTTCTATCTCTCTCTGCCTGACTCTCCGCCTACTTGTGATTTCTCTCTCTGTCAAATAAATACAGAAAATCTTTAAAAAAAAAAAAAAGAATATTTTAATCAGCAGAGATGGTCAAAATGACAAAGTTCCATGATCAGAGTAAACATATGGGATTTAAAAATAAAAAATAAAAAAATTTTTTTGAAAGGACTTTTCTTTAAAGGAATTTAAACAAAAGACCTTTTTAAGAGACAGTTGGCTGTTTAAACCCAAAGTACAACTCACTGAGAGAATCGCCGCATTATTTATTGGGGTAGAAAGGACCTGGAATGTAGAAAGACCCATTCTGCAGAGGAAAAAATAGAATCACTAACAGGCCTCATGCCTTGCACAGCCAGTGGCTAGAATACCTACCCCATCATACCCTGTGCTAGAAGGCCACTAGAACCATTTCAACTATGTTAGTTTTTCTTGGAAGCCAACAAGTGTTTGCCCAGTTAAGAGCGCGGTAACAATCAGTCAAGTTATGTTATAATGATTGTCGATATCTTTAAAAGCCTTGTCAAGTTCCTTTTTGAGTAACCCTCACCCCACCCTTAGAGAAATTTATCTGTGGTTCACCTCTTTGAAGTACCTCATTGTTGTTCCACATTTACCATAGCCGAAAAACAAACAAACAAAAAAAAAGCTTTTTATTAACAAAGTGTTCAGAAGGGGGCGCCACTGTAAACAATGAGAGTTTTCGCTGCCCGGACAATTTTGTTGCAGAAACAGCTGAAAGCAATCAGGTCAGACAGAGCCAAGGGCTGGAGGGATTTTTAAAATGACAAAAACCGAACCAAATCTAACCAAAACAAAAATCAAAACCAATGGCCAAGATTTCAAGTTTGCTACTAAAGGTATGACATTCTCCTAAGACATGCGAGTGACTTGATCACTTTATTTATATATTTATATTTGAAGAAGAAGGAACTATTTGATGCAGCAAATCCACGTTGGTTAAAAATTACCAGATATGGGGGCTCCTGGGTGGCTCAGTGGTTTAGGCCTCTGCCTTCGGCTCAGGTCATGATTTCAGGGTCCTGGGATGGAGCCCCACATCGGGCTCTCTGCTCAGCGGGGAGCCTGCTTCCCCCCTCTCTCTCTGCCTCCCTCTCTACCTACTTGTGATCTGTCTGTCAAATGGGTAAATAAGATCTTTAAATAAAGAATTACTAGATGTGAAATACATCGAGGGTATGGGAAGGAAAATGATTTCACCTGATCTGACTAGGAAGTGGTTGATGCCTGAATTAAAGTGCCACAAAAAGAGTAGAGACCTGGGAAATATATGGGGTAAAAATCCCTAGAAAAACAGCAATAATAACTGGCTGCTCTTTATTGATCCAGATCCTGCGGTAGGCAAAGAAGAGCTGGTTTTAGCCAGAGGATGATCTCCGTTTGTCTTCATGATCTGGCATTTCCTGCAAGCCAGGCATGGGGCTCTGCACTAGAGCTGCAAATGCTGGGGGCCCTCATTGTCCCTTTTCTCTTCTCAGGGGGACAACGGGCATGTCCATGGTGCAGTGTGACAGGCTTTACCACAGGGAGATAATAGACTGCCAAGGGTAGGTGGGAGCTGGGAAAAGCCACTTAGGAACAGATTTTCAAGGGAGGTGATAGACAAGGGCAAAGCGAAGAATGAGGATGAGTGTGTCAAGTTTCAGAGTGCCAGGAGGCAGCACAGTGCATTCGGGAAACTACAGCAAGTTCATGACAACCGACAGCTGATCTGGCAGCGTCACCTGTGGATGGAGGCTGAGCCCCGGGGTTAACACTGGGGGTGAGAAGGTTTGTATACTATGGCGAGGAGGTGAGGTACTACACTGTGGGGGCACAGGGAGCTACCGGAGGATTTCAAATATCAGAATCGTAACCATAATAGAGTATTTCATTGCATCCTAGCTTTCATCAAGTGTAAGATGCACTATAGTTTATGTTCGACTAAGAAAGAGAAATGCTGTCAGTTAAAGTAGGATATGTCATCAAGTGCAAGGTGAGTGCCACCTTAAGAGATATTAAAATGGGGGGGGGGACAAATCTTAGAACAAGTAAATTGTGGTAGTAGAATAATTAAGAAAGATCCAACACTTGGATCAACTAAAGAAGTGATTATTGCTTACCATGTGCCCCAAACTATATTAAGTCCTAGAACAAGAGACGTGCTCATCTTGAAGCCTTGCAGCTGTTAGACCCAAGGTACAGAGGGCAGTAGCCAACGACCAGCAGGCCCCAAGTGCCATGTGAAGTCTCTAAGAGCAACTGCCTTTGAAAGAGAAAACGGTTGACAGTGGGCTTTCTGAGGTAGAGAATTACTAGCTGGGAAAGTAGTAAAATTGACACAGAATCGGAATTGATGCCCCTACATGACAGAGTTGGTGAAACTTCCCTTCTCAGAGATCTTGAGGCACCTCAGAAATGAATTTTTCATTTTGGACAGAACATTCAGGATAAATATGATCTGTTTGAATTCCTGGTTTCTCATTAGGACAGTTTCTTAGGCTTCACTGGCAGAAGAAAAGGGTTTTGATAATCCAGGGTAAATCCTGACAAAAGCAAAGCACGGTATCTATGAAAAACTAACCCCTCAGAGGAGAACAACAGATAAAGGGCCAGGCCTACCTGACCCTGCAGGATAGGTAAGGTTAGTCTGGCAACAGGGGTATTTGGGAACTGCCCATCTCCTGCTAGAAGAGCTAGAGAAGACCCCTTCCGGAGAGACCACCAAGAGAGGAGAGCAGTAGGTGCTAATGATGAAGAATATTTTAATCAGGGGCGCCTGGGTGGCTCAGTGGATTAAGCCTCTGCCTTCGGCTCGGGCCATGATCTCAGTGTCCTGGGATTGAGCCCCGCATCGGGCTCTTTGCTCAGCAGGAGCCTGCTTTTCTATCTCTCTCTGCCTGACTCTCCGCCTACTTGTGATTTCTCTCTCTGTCAAATAAATACAGAAAATCTTTAAAAAAAAAAAAAAGAATATTTTAATCAGCAGAGATGGTCAAAATGACAAAGTTCCATGATCAGAGTAAACATATGGGATTTAAAAATAAAAAATAAAAAAATTTTTTTGAAAGGACTTTTCTTTAAAGGAATTTAAACAAAAGACCTTTTTAAGAGACAGTTGGCTGTTTAAACCCAAAGTACAAATCACTGAGAGAATCGCCGCATTATTTATTGGGGTAGAAAGGACCTGGAATGTAGAAAGACCCATTCTGCAGAGGAAAAAATAGAATCACTAACAGGCCTCATGCCTTGCACAGCCAGTGGCTAGAATACCTACCCCATCATACCCTGTGCTAGAAGGCCACTAGAACCATTTCAACTATGTTAGTTTTTCTTGGAAGCCAACAAGTGTTTGCCCAGTTAAGAGCGCGGTAACAATCAGTCAAGTTATGTTATAATGATTGTCGATATCTTTAAAAGCCTTGTCAAGTTCCTTTTTGAGTAACCCTCACCCCACCCTTAGAGAAATTTATCTGTGGTTCACCTCTTTGAAGTACCTCATTGTTGTTCCACATTTACCATAGCCGAAAAACAAACAAACAAAAAAAAAAGCTTTTTATTAACAAAGTGTTCAGAAGGGGGCGCCACTGTAAACAATGAGAGTTTTCGCTGCCCGGACAATTTTGTTGCAGAAACAGCTGAAAGCAATCAGGTCAGACAGAGCCAAGGGCTGGAGGGATTTTTAAAATGACAAAAACCGAACCAAATCTAACCAAAACAAAAATCAAAACCAATGGCCAAGATTTCAAGTTTGCTACTAAAGGTATGACATTGTCCTAAGACATGCGAGTGACTTGATCACTTTATTTATATATTTATATTTGAAGAAGAAGGAACTATTTGATGCAGCAAATCCACGTTGGTTAAAAATTACCAGATATGGGGGCTCCTGGGTGGCTCAGTGGTTTAGGCCTCTGCCTTCGGCTCAGGTCATGATTTCAGGGTCCTGGAATGGAGCCCCACATCGGGCTCTCTGCTCAGCGGGGAGCCTGCTTCCCCCCTCTCTCTCTGCCTCCCTCTCTACCTACTTGTGATCTGTCTGTCAAATGGGTAAATAAGATCTTTAAATAAAGAATTACTAGATGTGAAATACATCGAGGGTATGGGAAGGAAAATGATTTCACCTGATCTGACTAGGAAGTGGTTGATGCCTGAATTAAAGTGCCACAAAAAGAGTAGAGACCTGGGAAATATATGGGGTAAAAATCCCTAGAAAAACAGCAATAATAACTGGCTGCTCTTTATTGATCCAGATCCTGCGGTAGGCAAAGAAGAGCTGGTTTTAGCCAGAGGATGATCTCCGTTTGTCTTCATGATCTGGCATTTCCTGCAAGCCAGGCATGGGGCTCTGCACTAGAGCTGCAAATGCTGGGGGCCCTCATTGTCCCTTTTCTCTTCTCAGGGGGACAACGGGCATGTCCATGGTGCAGTGTGACAGGCTTTACCACAGGGAGATAATAGACTGCCAAGGGTAGGTGGGAGCTGGGAAAAGCCACTTAGGAACAGATTTTCAAGGGAGGTGATAGACAAGGGCAAAGCGAAGAATGAGGATGAGTGTGTCAAGTTTCAGAGTGCCAGGAGGCAGCACAGTGCATTCGGGAAACTACAGCAAGTTCATGACAACCGACAGCTGATCTGGCAGCGTCACCTGTGGATGGAGGCTGAGCCCCGGGGTTAACACTGGGGGTGAGAAGGTTTGTATACTATGGCGAGGAGGTGAGGTACTACACTGTGGGGGCACAGGGAGCTACCGGAGGATTTCAAATATCAGAATCGTAACCATAATAGAATATTTCATTGCATCCTAGCTTTCATCAAGTGTAAGATGCACTATAGTTTATGTTCGACTAAGAAAGAGAAATGCTGTCAGTTAAAGTAGGATATGTCATCAAGTGCAAGGTGAGTGCCACCTTAAGAGATATTAAAATGGGGGGGGGGACAAATCTTAGAACAAGTAAATTGTGGTAGTAGAATAATTAAGAAAGATCCAACACTTGGATCAACTAAAGAAGTGATTATTGCTTACCATGTGCCCCAAACTATATTAAGTCCTAGAACAAGAGACGTGCTCATCTTGAAGCCTTGCAGCTGTTAGACCCAAGGTACAGAGGGCAGTAGCCAACGACCAGCAGGCCCCAAGTGCCATGTGAAGTCTCTAAGAGCAACTGCCTTTGAAAGAGAAAACGGTTGACAGTGGGCTTTCTGAGGTAGAGAATTACTAGCTGGGAAAGTAGTAAAATTGACACAGAATCGGAATTGATGCCCCTACATGACAGAGTTGGTGAAACTTCCCTTCTCAGAGATCTTGAGGCACCTCAGAAATGAATTTTTCATTTTGGACAGAACATTCAGGATAAATATGATCTGTTTGAATTCCTGGTTTCTCATTAGGACAGTTTCTTAGGCTTCACTGGCAGAAGAAAAGGGTTTTGATAATCCAGGGTAAATCCTGACAAAAGCAAAGCACGGTATCTATGAAAAACTAACCCCTCAGAGGAGAACAACAGATAAAGGGCCAGGCCTACCTGACCCTGCAGGATAGGTAAGGTTAGTCTGGCAACAGGGGTATTTGGGAACTGCCCATCTCCTGCTAGAAGAGCTAGAGAAGACCCCTTCCGGAGAGACCACCAAGAGAGGAGAGCAGTAGGTGCTAATGATGAAGAATATTTTAATCAGGGGCGCCTGGGTGGCTCAGTGGATTAAGCCTCTGCCTTCGGCTCGGGCCATGATCTCAGTGTCCTGGGATTGAGCCCCGCATCGGGCTCTTTGCTCAGCATGAGCCTGCTTTTCTATCTCTCTCTGCCTGACTCTCCGCCTACTTGTGATTTCTCTCTCTGTCAAATAAATACAGAAAATCTTTAAAAAAAAAAAAAAGAATATTTTAATCAGCAGAGATGGTCAAAATGACAAAGTTCCATGATCAGAGTAAACATATGGGATTTAAAAATAAAAAATAAAAAAATTTTTTTGAAAGGACTTTTCTTTAAAGGAATTTAAACAAAAGACCTTTTTAAGAGACAGTTGGCTGTTTAAACCCAAAGTACAACTCACTGAGAGAATCGCCACATTATTTATTGGGGTAGAAAGGACCTGGAATGTAGAAAGACCCATTCTGCAGAGGAAAAAATAGAATCACTAACAGGCCTCATGCCTTGCACAGCCAGTGGCTAGAATACCTACCCCATCATACCCTGTGCTAGAAGGCCACTAGAACCATTTCAACTATGTTAGTTTTTCTTGGAAGCCAACAAGTGTTTGCCCAGTTAAGAGCGCGGTAACAATCAGTCAAGTTATGTTATAATGATTGTCGATATCTTTAAAAGCCTTGTCAAGTTCCTTTTTGAGTAACCCTCACCCCACCCTTAGAGAAATTTATCTGTGGTTCACCTCTTTGAAGTACCTCATTGTTGTTCCACATTTACCATAGCCGAAAAACAAACAAACAAAAAAAAAAGCTTTTTATTAACAAAGTGTTCAGAAGGGGGCGCCACTGTAAACAATGAGAGTTTTCGCTGCCCGGACAATTTTGTTGCAGAAACAGCTGAAAGCAATCAGGTCAGACAGAGCCAAGGGCTGGAGGGATTTTTAAAATGACAAAAACCGAACCAAATCTAACCAAAACAAAAATCAAAACCAATGGCCAAGATTTCAAGTTTGCTACTAAAGGTATGACATTGTCCTAAGACATGCGAGTGACTTGATCACTTTATTTATATATTTATATTTGAAGAAGAAGGAACTATTTGATGCAGCAAATCCACGTTGGTTAAAAATTACCAGATATGGGGGCTCCTGGGTGGCTCAGTGGTTTAGGCCTCTGCCTTCGGCTCAGGTCATGATTTCAGGGTCCTGGAATGGAGCCCCACATCGGGCTCTCTGCTCAGCGGGGAGCCTGCTTCCCCCCTCTCTCTCTGCCTCCCTCTCTACCTACTTGTGATCTGTCTGTCAAATGGGTAAATAAGATCTTTAAATAAAGAATTACTAGATGTGAAATACATCGAGGGTATGGGAAGGAAAATGATTTCACCTGATCTGACTAGGAAGTGGTTGATGCCTGAATTAAAGTGCCACAAAAAGAGTAGAGACCTGGGAAATATATGGGGTAAAAATCCCTAGAAAAACAGCAATAATAACTGGCTGCTCTTTATTGATCCAGATCCTGCGGTAGGCAAAGAAGAGCTGGTTTTAGCCAGAGGATGATCTCCGTTTGTCTTCATGATCTGGCATTTCCTGCAAGCCAGGCATGGGGCTCTGCACTAGAGCTGCAAATGCTGGGGGCCCTCATTGTCCCTTTTCTCTTCTCAGGGGGACAACGGGCATGTCCATGGTGCAGTGTGACAGGCTTTACCACAGGGAGATAATAGACTGCCAAGGGTAGGTGGGAGCTGGGAAAAGCCACTTAGGAACAGATTTTCAAGGGAGGTGATAGACAAGGGCAAAGCGAAGAATGAGGATGAGTGTGTCAAGTTTCAGAGTGCCAGGAGGCAGCACAGTGCATTCGGGAAACTACAGCAAGTTCATGACAACCGACAGCTGATCTGGCAGCGTCACCTGTGGATGGAGGCTGAGCCCCGGGGTTAACACTGGGGGTGAGAAGGTTTGTATACTATGGCGAGGAGGTGAGGTACTACACTGTGGGGGCACAGGGAGCTACCGGAGGATTTCAAATATCAGAATCGTAACCATAATAGAGTATTTCATTGCATCCTAGCTTTCATCAAGTGTAAGATGCACTATAGTTTATGTTCGACTAAGAAAGAGAAATGCTGTCAGTTAAAGTAGGATATGTCATCAAGTGCAAGGTGAGTGCCACCTTAAGAGATATTAAAATGGGGGGGGGGACAAATCTTAGAACAAGTAAATTGTGGTAGTAGAATAATTAAGAAAGATCCAACACTTGGATCAACTAAAGAAGTGATTATTGCTTACCATGTGCCCCAAACTATATTAAGTCCTAGAACAAGAGACGTGCTCATCTTGAAGCCTTGCAGCTGTTAGACCCAAGGTACAGAGGGCAGTAGCCAACGACCAGCAGGCCCCAAGTGCCATGTGAAGTCTCTAAGAGCAACTGCCTTTGAAAGAGAAAACGGTTGACAGTGGGCTTTCTGAGGTAGAGAATTACTAGCTGGGAAAGTAGTAAAATTGACACAGAATCGGAATTGATGCCCCTACATGACAGAGTTGGTGAAACTTCCCTTCTCAGAGATCTTGAGGCACCTCAGAAATGAATTTTTCATTTTGGACAGAACATTCAGGATAAATATGATCTGTTTGAATTCCTGGTTTCTCATTAGGACAGTTTCTTAGGCTTCACTGGCAGAAGAAAAGGGTTTTGATAATCCAGGGTAAATCCTGACAAAAGCAAAGCACGGTATCTATGAAAAACTAACCCCTCAGAGGAGAACAACAGATAAAGGGCCAGGCCTACCTGACCCTGCAGGATAGGTAAGGTTAGTCTGGCAACAGGGGTATTTGGGAACTGCCCATCTCCTGCTAGAAGAGCTAGAGAAGACCCCTTCCGGAGAGACCACCAAGAGAGGAGAGCAGTAGGTGCTAATGATGAAGAATATTTTAATCAGGGGCGCCTGGGTGGCTCAGTGGATTAAGCCTCTGCCTTCGGCTCGGGCCATGATCTCAGTGTCCTGGGATTGAGCCCCGCATCGGGCTCTTTGCTCAGCAGGAGCCTGCTTTTCTATCTCTCTCTGCCTGACTCTCCGCCTACTTGTGATTTCTCTCTCTGTCAAATAAATACAGAAAATCTTTAAAAAAAAAAAAAAGAATATTTTAATCAGCAGAGATGGTCAAAATGACAAAGTTCCATGATCAGAGTAAACATATGGGATTTAAAAATAAAAAATAAAAAAATTTTTTTGAAAGGACTTTTCTTTAAAGGAATTTAAACAAAAGACCTTTTTAAGAGACAGTTGGCTGTTTAAACCCAAAGTACAACTCACTGAGAGAATCGCCGCATTATTTATTGGGGTAGAAAGGACCTGGAATGTAGAAAGACCCATTCTGCAGAGGAAAAAATAGAATCACTAACAGGCCTCATGCCTTGCACAGCCAGTGGCTAGAATACCTACCCCATCATACCCTGTGCTAGAAGGCCACTAGAACCATTTCAACTATGTTAGTTTTTCTTGGAAGCCAACAAGTGTTTGCCCAGTTAAGAGCGCGGTAACAATCAGTCAAGTTATGTTATAATGATTGTCGATATCTTTAAAAGCCTTGTCAAGTTCCTTTTTGAGTAACCCTCACCCCACCCTTAGAGAAATTTATCTGTGGTTCACCTCTTTGAAGTACCTCATTGTTGTTCCACATTTACCATAGCCGAAAAACAAACAAACAAAAAAAAAAGCTTTTTATTAACAAAGTGTTCAGAAGGGGGCGCCACTGTAAACAATGAGAGTTTTCGCTGCCCGGACAATTTTGTTGCAGAAACAGCTGAAAGCAATCAGGTCAGACAGAGCCAAGGGCTGGAGGGATTTTTAAAATGACAAAAACCGAACCAAATCTAACCAAAACAAAAATCAAAACCAATGGCCAAGATTTCAAGTTTGCTACTAAAGGTATGACATTGTCCTAAGACATGCGAGTGACTTGATCACTTTATTTATATATTTATATTTGAAGAAGAAGGAACTATTTGATGCAGCAAATCCACGTTGGTTAAAAATTACCAGATATGGGGGCTCCTGGGTGGCTCAGTGGTTTAGGCCTCTGCCTTCGGCTCAGGTCATGATTTCAGGGTCCTGGAATGGAGCCCCACATCGGGCTCTCTGCTCAGCGGGGAGCCTGCTTCCCCCCTCTCTCTCTGCCTCCCTCTCTACCTACTTGTGATCTGTCTGTCAAATGGGTAAATAAGATCTTTAAATAAAGAATTACTAGATGTGAAATACATCGAGGGTATGGGAAGGAAAATGATTTCACCTGATCTGACTAGGAAGTGGTTGATGCCTGAATTAAAGTGCCACAAAAAGAGTAGAGACCTGGGAAATATATGGGGTAAAAATCCCTAGAAAAACAGCAATAATAACTGGCTGCTCTTTATTGATCCAGATCCTGCGGTAGGCAAAGAAGAGCTGGTTTTAGCCAGAGGATGATCTCCGTTTGTCTTCATGATCTGGCATTTCCTGCAAGCCAGGCATGGGGCTCTGCACTAGAGCTGCAAATGCTGGGGGCCCTCATTGTCCCTTTTCTCTTCTCAGGGGGACAACGGGCATGTCCATGGTGCAGTGTGACAGGCTTTACCACAGGGAGATAATAGACTGCCAAGGGTAGGTGGGAGCTGGGAAAAGCCACTTAGGAACAGATTTTCAAGGGAGGTGATAGACAAGGGCAAAGCGAAGAATGAGGATGAGTGTGTCAAGTTTCAGAGTGCCAGGAGGCAGCACAGTGCATTCGGGAAACTACAGCAAGTTCATGACAACCGACAGCTGATCTGGCAGCGTCACCTGTGGATGGAGGCTGAGCCCCGGGGTTAACACTGGGGGTGAGAAGGTTTGTATACTATGGCGAGGAGGTGAGGTACTACACTGTGGGGGCACAGGGAGCTACCGGAGGATTTCAAATATCAGAATCGTAACCATAATAGAATATTTCATTGCATCCTAGCTTTCATCAAGTGTAAGATGCACTATAGTTTATGTTCGACTAAGAAAGAGAAATGCTGTCAGTTAAAGTAGGATATGTCATCAAGTGCAAGGTGAGTGCCACCTTAAGAGATATTAAAATGGGGGGGGGACAAATCTTAGAACAAGTAAATTGTGGTAGTAGAATAATTAAGAAAGATCCAACACTTGGATCAACTAAAGAAGTGATTATTGCTTACCATGTGCCCCAAACTATATTAAGTCCTAGAACAAGAGACGTGCTCATCTTGAAGCCTTGCAGCTGTTAGACCCAAGGTACAGAGGGCAGTAGCCAACGACCAGCAGGCCCCAAGTGCCATGTGAAGTCTCTAAGAGCAACTGCCTTTGAAAGAGAAAACGGTTGACAGTGGGCTTTCTGAGGTAGAGAATTACTAGCTGGGAAAGTAGTAAAATTGACACAGAATCGGAATTGATGCCCCTACATGACAGAGTTGGTGAAACTTCCCTTCTCAGAGATCTTGAGGCACCTCAGAAATGAATTTTTCATTTTGGACAGAACATTCAGGATAAATATGATCTGTTTGAATTCCTGGTTTCTCATTAGGACAGTTTCTTAGGCTTCACTGGCAGAAGAAAAGGGTTTTGATAATCCAGGGTAAATCCTGACAAAAGCAAAGCACGGTATCTATGAAAAACTAACCCCTCAGAGGAGAACAACAGATAAAGGGCCAGGCCTACCTGACCCTGCAGGATAGGTAAGGTTAGTCTGGCAACAGGGGTATTTGGGAACTGCCCATCTCCTGCTAGAAGAGCTAGAGAAGACCCCTTCCGGAGAGACCACCAAGAGAGGAGAGCAGTAGGTGCTAATGATGAAGAATATTTTAATCAGGGGCGCCTGGGTGGCTCAGTGGATTAAGCCTCTGCCTTCGGCTCGGGCCATGATCTCAGTGTCCTGGGATTGAGCCCCGCATCGGGCTCTTTGCTCAGCATGAGCCTGCTTTTCTATCTCTCTCTGCCTGACTCTCCGCCTACTTGTGATTTCTCTCTCTGTCAAATAAATACAGAAAATCTTTAAAAAAAAAAAAAAGAATATTTTAATCAGCAGAGATGGTCAAAATGACAAAGTTCCATGATCAGAGTAAACATATGGGATTTAAAAATAAAAAATAAAAAAATTTTTTTGAAAGGACTTTTCTTTAAAGGAATTTAAACAAAAGACCTTTTTAAGAGACAGTTGGCTGTTTAAACCCAAAGTACAACTCACTGAGAGAATCGCCACATTATTTATTGGGGTAGAAAGGACCTGGAATGTAGAAAGACCCATTCTGCAGAGGAAAAAATAGAATCACTAACAGGCCTCATGCCTTGCACAGCCAGTGGCTAGAATACCTACCCCATCATACCCTGTGCTAGAAGGCCACTAGAACCATTTCAACTATGTTAGTTTTTCTTGGAAGCCAACAAGTGTTTGCCCAGTTAAGAGCGCGGTAACAATCAGTCAAGTTATGTTATAATGATTGTCGATATCTTTAAAAGCCTTGTCAAGTTCCTTTTTGAGTAACCCTCACCCCACCCTTAGAGAAATTTATCTGTGGTTCACCTCTTTGAAGTACCTCATTGTTGTTCCACATTTACCATAGCCGAAAAACAAACAAACAAAAAAAAAAGCTTTTTATTAACAAAGTGTTCAGAAGGGGGCGCCACTGTAAACAATGAGAGTTTTCGCTGCCCGGACAATTTTGTTGCAGAAACAGCTGAAAGCAATCAGGTCAGACAGAGCCAAGGGCTGGAGGGATTTTTAAAATGACAAAAACCGAACCAAATCTAACCAAAACAAAAATCAAAACCAATGGCCAAGATTTCAAGTTTGCTACTAAAGGTATGACATTGTCCTAAGACATGCGAGTGACTTGATCACTTTATTTATATATTTATATTTGAAGAAGAAGGAACTATTTGATGCAGCAAATCCACGTTGGTTAAAAATTACCAGATATGGGGGCTCCTGGGTGGCTCAGTGGTTTAGGCCTCTGCCTTCGGCTCAGGTCATGATTTCAGGGTCCTGGAATGGAGCCCCACATCGGGCTCTCTGCTCAGCGGGGAGCCTGCTTCCCCCCTCTCTCTCTGCCTCCCTCTCTACCTACTTGTGATCTGTCTGTCAAATGGGTAAATAAGATCTTTAAATAAAGAATTACTAGATGTGAAATACATCGAGGGTATGGGAAGGAAAATGATTTCACCTGATCTGACTAGGAAGTGGTTGATGCCTGAATTAAAGTGCCACAAAAAGAGTAGAGACCTGGGAAATATATGGGGTAAAAATCCCTAGAAAAACAGCAATAATAACTGGCTGCTCTTTATTGATCCAGATCCTGCGGTAGGCAAAGAAGAGCTGGTTTTAGCCAGAGGATGATCTCCGTTTGTCTTCATGATCTGGCATTTCCTGCAAGCCAGGCATGGGGCTCTGCACTAGAGCTGCAAATGCTGGGGGCCCTCATTGTCCCTTTTCTCTTCTCAGGGGGACAACGGGCATGTCCATGGTGCAGTGTGACAGGCTTTACCACAGGGAGATAATAGACTGCCAAGGGTAGGTGGGAGCTGGGAAAAGCCACTTAGGAACAGATTTTCAAGGGAGGTGATAGACAAGGGCAAAGCGAAGAATGAGGATGAGTGTGTCAAGTTTCAGAGTGCCAGGAGGCAGCACAGTGCATTCGGGAAACTACAGCAAGTTCATGACAACCGACAGCTGATCTGGCAGCGTCACCTGTGGATGGAGGCTGAGCCCCGGGGTTAACACTGGGGGTGAGAAGGTTTGTATACTATGGCGAGGAGGTGAGGTACTACACTGTGGGGGCACAGGGAGCTACCGGAGGATTTCAAATATCAGAATCGTAACCATAATAGAGTATTTCATTGCATCCTAGCTTTCATCAAGTGTAAGATGCACTATAGTTTATGTTCGACTAAGAAAGAGAAATGCTGTCAGTTAAAGTAGGATATGTCATCAAGTGCAAGGTGAGTGCCACCTTAAGAGATATTAAAATGGGGGGGGGGACAAATCTTAGAACAAGTAAATTGTGGTAGTAGAATAATTAAGAAAGATCCAACACTTGGATCAACTAAAGAAGTGATTATTGCTTACCATGTGCCCCAAACTATATTAAGTCCTAGAACAAGAGACGTGCTCATCTTGAAGCCTTGCAGCTGTTAGACCCAAGGTACAGAGGGCAGTAGCCAACGACCAGCAGGCCCCAAGTGCCATGTGAAGTCTCTAAGAGCAACTGCCTTTGAAAGAGAAAACGGTTGACAGTGGGCTTTCTGAGGTAGAGAATTACTAGCTGGGAAAGTAGTAAAATTGACACAGAATCGGAATTGATGCCCCTACATGACAGAGTTGGTGAAACTTCCCTTCTCAGAGATCTTGAGGCACCTCAGAAATGAATTTTTCATTTTGGACAGAACATTCAGGATAAATATGATCTGTTTGAATTCCTGGTTTCTCATTAGGACAGTTTCTTAGGCTTCACTGGCAGAAGAAAAGGGTTTTGATAATCCAGGGTAAATCCTGACAAAAGCAAAGCACGGTATCTATGAAAAACTAACCCCTCAGAGGAGAACAACAGATAAAGGGCCAGGCCTACCTGACCCTGCAGGATAGGTAAGGTTAGTCTGGCAACAGGGGTATTTGGGAACTGCCCATCTCCTGCTAGAAGAGCTAGAGAAGACCCCTTCCGGAGAGACCACCAAGAGAGGAGAGCAGTAGGTGCTAATGATGAAGAATATTTTAATCAGGGGCGCCTGGGTGGCTCAGTGGATTAAGCCTCTGCCTTCGGCTCGGGCCATGATCTCAGTGTCCTGGGATTGAGCCCCGCATCGGGCTCTTTGCTCAGCATGAGCCTGCTTTTCTATCTCTCTCTGCCTGACTCTCCGCCTACTTGTGATTTCTCTCTCTGTCAAATAAATACAGAAAATCTTTAAAAAAAAAAAAAAAGAATATTTTAATCAGCAGAGATGGTCAAAATGACAAAGTTCCATGATCAGAGTAAACATATGGGATTTAAAAATAAAAAATAAAAAAATTTTTTTGAAAGGACTTTTCTTTAAAGGAATTTAAACAAAAGACCTTTTTAAGAGACAGTTGGCTGTTTAAACCCAAAGTACAACTCACTGAGAGAATCGCCGCATTATTTATTGGGGTAGAAAGGACCTGGAATGTAGAAAGACCCATTCTGCAGAGGAAAAAATAGAATCACTAACAGGCCTCATGCCTTGCACAGCCAGTGGCTAGAATACCTACCCCATCATACCCTGTGCTAGAAGGCCACTAGAACCATTTCAACTATGTTAGTTTTTCTTGGAAGCCAACAAGTGTTTGCCCAGTTAAGAGCGCGGTAACAATCAGTCAAGTTATGTTATAATGATTGTCGATATCTTTAAAAGCCTTGTCAAGTTCCTTTTTGAGTAACCCTCACCCCACCCTTAGAGAAATTTATCTGTGGTTCACCTCTTTGAAGTACCTCATTGTTGTTCCACATTTACCATAGCCGAAAAACAAACAAACAAAAAAAAAAGCTTTTTATTAACAAAGTGTTCAGAAGGGGGCGCCACTGTAAACAATGAGAGTTTTCGCTGCCCGGACAATTTTGTTGCAGAAACAGCTGAAAGCAATCAGGTCAGACAGAGCCAAGGGCTGGAGGGATTTTTAAAATGACAAAAACCGAACCAAATCTAACCAAAACAAAAATCAAAACCAATGGCCAAGATTTCAAGTTTGCTACTAAAGGTATGACATTGTCCTAAGACATGCGAGTGACTTGATCACTTTATTTATATATTTATATTTGAAGAAGAAGGAACTATTTGATGCAGCAAATCCACGTTGGTTAAAAATTACCAGATATGGGGGCTCCTGGGTGGCTCAGTGGTTTAGGCCTCTGCCTTCGGCTCAGGTCATGATTTCAGGGTCCTGGAATGGAGCCCCACATCGGGCTCTCTGCTCAGCGGGGAGCCTGCTTCCCCCCTCTCTCTCTGCCTCCCTCTCTACCTACTTGTGATCTGTCTGTCAAATGGGTAAATAAGATCTTTAAATAAAGAATTACTAGATGTGAAATACATCGAGGGTATGGGAAGGAAAATGATTTCACCTGATCTGACTAGGAAGTGGTTGATGCCTGAATTAAAGTGCCACAAAAAGAGTAGAGACCTGGGAAATATATGGGGTAAAAATCCCTAGAAAAACAGCAATAATAACTGGCTGCTCTTTATTGATCCAGATCCTGCGGTAGGCAAAGAAGAGCTGGTTTTAGCCAGAGGATGATCTCCGTTTGTCTTCATGATCTGGCATTTCCTGCAAGCCAGGCATGGGGCTCTGCACTAGAGCTGCAAATGCTGGGGGCCCTCATTGTCCCTTTTCTCTTCTCAGGGGGACAACGGGCATGTCCATGGTGCAGTGTGACAGGCTTTACCACAGGGAGATAATAGACTGCCAAGGGTAGGTGGGAGCTGGGAAAAGCCACTTAGGAACAGATTTTCAAGGGAGGTGATAGACAAGGGCAAAGCGAAGAATGAGGATGAGTGTGTCAAGTTTCAGAGTGCCAGGAGGCAGCACAGTGCATTCGGGAAACTACAGCAAGTTCATGACAACCGACAGCTGATCTGGCAGCGTCACCTGTGGATGGAGGCTGAGCCCCGGGGTTAACACTGGGGGTGAGAAGGTTTGTATACTATGGCGAGGAGGTGAGGTACTACACTGTGGGGGCACAGGGAGCTACCGGAGGATTTCAAATATCAGAATCGTAACCATAATAGAGTATTTCATTGCATCCTAGCTTTCATCAAGTGTAAGATGCACTATAGTTTATGTTCGACTAAGAAAGAGAAATGCTGTCAGTTAAAGTAGGATATGTCATCAAGTGCAAGGTGAGTGCCACCTTAAGAGATATTAAAATGGGGGGGGGGGACAAATCTTAGAACAAGTAAATTGTGGTAGTAGAATAATTAAGAAAGATCCAACACTTGGATCAACTAAAGAAGTGATTATTGCTTACCATGTGCCCCAAACTATATTAAGTCCTAGAACAAGAGACGTGCTCATCTTGAAGCCTTGCAGCTGTTAGACCCAAGGTACAGAGGGCAGTAGCCAACGACCAGCAGGCCCCAAGTGCCATGTGAAGTCTCTAAGAGCAACTGCCTTTGAAAGAGAAAACGGTTGACAGTGGGCTTTCTGAGGTAGAGAATTACTAGCTGGGAAAGTAGTAAAATTGACACAGAATCGGAATTGATGCCCCTACATGACAGAGTTGGTGAAACTTCCCTTCTCAGAGATCTTGAGGCACCTCAGAAATGAATTTTTCATTTTGGACAGAACATTCAGGATAAATATGATCTGTTTGAATTCCTGGTTTCTCATTAGGACAGTTTCTTAGGCTTCACTGGCAGAAGAAAAGGGTTTTGATAATCCAGGGTAAATCCTGACAAAAGCAAAGCACGGTATCTATGAAAAACTAACCCCTCAGAGGAGAACAACAGATAAAGGGCCAGGCCTACCTGACCCTGCAGGATAGGTAAGGTTAGTCTGGCAACAGGGGTATTTGGGAACTGCCCATCTCCTGCTAGAAGAGCTAGAGAAGACCCCTTCCGGAGAGACCACCAAGAGAGGAGAGCAGTAGGTGCTAATGATGAAGAATATTTTAATCAGGGGCGCCTGGGTGGCTCAGTGGATTAAGCCTCTGCCTTCGGCTCGGGCCATGATCTCAGTGTCCTGGGATTGAGCCCCGCATCGGGCTCTTTGCTCAGCAGGAGCCTGCTTTTCTATCTCTCTCTGCCTGACTCTCCGCCTACTTGTGATTTCTCTCTCTGTCAAATAAATACAGAAAATCTTTAAAAAAAAAAAAAAGAATATTTTAATCAGCAGAGATGGTCAAAATGACAAAGTTCCATGATCAGAGTAAACATATGGGATTTAAAAATAAAAAATAAAAAAATTTTTTTGAAAGGACTTTTCTTTAAAGGAATTTAAACAAAAGACCTTTTTAAGAGACAGTTGGCTGTTTAAACCCAAAGTACAACTCACTGAGAGAATCGCCGCATTATTTATTGGGGTAGAAAGGACCTGGAATGTAGAAAGACCCATTCTGCAGAGGAAAAAATAGAATCACTAACAGGCCTCATGCCTTGCACAGCCAGTGGCTAGAATACCTACCCCATCATACCCTGTGCTAGAAGGCCACTAGAACCATTTCAACTATGTTAGTTTTTCTTGGAAGCCAACAAGTGTTTGCCCAGTTAAGAGCGCGGTAACAATCAGTCAAGTTATGTTATAATGATTGTCGATATCTTTAAAAGCCTTGTCAAGTTCCTTTTTGAGTAACCCTCACCCCACCCTTAGAGAAATTTATCTGTGGTTCACCTCTTTGAAGTACCTCATTGTTGTTCCACATTTACCATAGCCGAAAAACAAACAAACAAAAAAAAAAGCTTTTTATTAACAAAGTGTTCAGAAGGGGGCGCCACTGTAAACAATGAGAGTTTTCGCTGCCCGGACAATTTTGTTGCAGAAACAGCTGAAAGCAATCAGGTCAGACAGAGCCAAGGGCTGGAGGGATTTTTAAAATGACAAAAACCGAACCAAATCTAACCAAAACAAAAATCAAAACCAATGGCCAAGATTTCAAGTTTGCTACTAAAGGTATGACATTGTCCTAAGACATGCGAGTGACTTGATCACTTTATTTATATATTTATATTTGAAGAAGAAGGAACTATTTGATGCAGCAAATCCACGTTGGTTAAAAATTACCAGATATGGGGGCTCCTGGGTGGCTCAGTGGTTTAGGCCTCTGCCTTCGGCTCAGGTCATGATTTCAGGGTCCTGGAATGGAGCCCCACATCGGGCTCTCTGCTCAGCGGGGAGCCTGCTTCCCCCCTCTCTCTCTGCCTCCCTCTCTACCTACTTGTGATCTGTCTGTCAAATGGGTAAATAAGATCTTTAAATAAAGAATTACTAGATGTGAAATACATCGAGGGTATGGGAAGGAAAATGATTTCACCTGATCTGACTAGGAAGTGGTTGATGCCTGAATTAAAGTGCCACAAAAAGAGTAGAGACCTGGGAAATATATGGGGTAAAAATCCCTAGAAAAACAGCAATAATAACTGGCTGCTCTTTATTGATCCAGATCCTGCGGTAGGCAAAGAAGAGCTGGTTTTAGCCAGAGGATGATCTCCGTTTGTCTTCATGATCTGGCATTTCCTGCAAGCCAGGCATGGGGCTCTGCACTAGAGCTGCAAATGCTGGGGGCCCTCATTGTCCCTTTTCTCTTCTCAGGGGGACAACGGGCATGTCCATGGTGCAGTGTGACAGGCTTTACCACAGGGAGATAATAGACTGCCAAGGGTAGGTGGGAGCTGGGAAAAGCCACTTAGGAACAGATTTTCAAGGGAGGTGATAGACAAGGGCAAAGCGAAGAATGAGGATGAGTGTGTCAAGTTTCAGAGTGCCAGGAGGCAGCACAGTGCATTCGGGAAACTACAGCAAGTTCATGACAACCGACAGCTGATCTGGCAGCGTCACCTGTGGATGGAGGCTGAGCCCCGGGGTTAACACTGGGGGTGAGAAGGTTTGTATACTATGGCGAGGAGGTGAGGTACTACACTGTGGGGGCACAGGGAGCTACCGGAGGATTTCAAATATCAGAATCGTAACCATAATAGAGTATTTCATTGCATCCTAGCTTTCATCAAGTGTAAGATGCACTATAGTTTATGTTCGACTAAGAAAGAGAAATGCTGTCAGTTAAAGTAGGATATGTCATCAAGTGCAAGGTGAGTGCCACCTTAAGAGATATTAAAATGGGGGGGGGACAAATCTTAGAACAAGTAAATTGTGGTAGTAGAATAATTAAGAAAGATCCAACACTTGGATCAACTAAAGAAGTGATTATTGCTTACCATGTGCCCCAAACTATATTAAGTCCTAGAACAAGAGACGTGCTCATCTTGAAGCCTTGCAGCTGTTAGACCCAAGGTACAGAGGGCAGTAGCCAACGACCAGCAGGCCCCAAGTGCCATGTGAAGTCTCTAAGAGCAACTGCCTTTGAAAGAGAAAACGGTTGACAGTGGGCTTTCTGAGGTAGAGAATTACTAGCTGGGAAAGTAGTAAAATTGACACAGAATCGGAATTGATGCCCCTACATGACAGAGTTGGTGAAACTTCCCTTCTCAGAGATCTTGAGGCACCTCAGAAATGAATTTTTCATTTTGGACAGAACATTCAGGATAAATATGATCTGTTTGAATTCCTGGTTTCTCATTAGGACAGTTTCTTAGGCTTCACTGGCAGAAGAAAAGGGTTTTGATAATCCAGGGTAAATCCTGACAAAAGCAAAGCACGGTATCTATGAAAAACTAACCCCTCAGAGGAGAACAACAGATAAAGGGCCAGGCCTACCTGACCCTGCAGGATAGGTAAGGTTAGTCTGGCAACAGGGGTATTTGGGAACTGCCCATCTCCTGCTAGAAGAGCTAGAGAAGACCCCTTCCGGAGAGACCACCAAGAGAGGAGAGCAGTAGGTGCTAATGATGAAGAATATTTTAATCAGGGGCGCCTGGGTGGCTCAGTGGATTAAGCCTCTGCCTTCGGCTCGGGCCATGATCTCAGTGTCCTGGGATTGAGCCCCGCATCGGGCTCTTTGCTCAGCAGGAGCCTGCTTTTCTATCTCTCTCTGCCTGACTCTCCGCCTACTTGTGATTTCTCTCTCTGTCAAATAAATACAGAAAATCTTTAAAAAAAAAAAAAGAATATTTTAATCAGCAGAGATGGTCAAAATGACAAAGTTCCATGATCAGAGTAAACATATGGGATTTAAAAATAAAAAATAAAAAAATTTTTTTGAAAGGACTTTTCTTTAAAGGAATTTAAACAAAAGACCTTTTTAAGAGACAGTTGGCTGTTTAAACCCAAAGTACAACTCACTGAGAGAATCGCCGCATTATTTATTGGGGTAGAAAGGACCTGGAATGTAGAAAGACCCATTCTGCAGAGGAAAAAATAGAATCACTAACAGGCCTCATGCCTTGCACAGCCAGTGGCTAGAATACCTACCCCATCATACCCTGTGCTAGAAGGCCACTAGAACCATTTCAACTATGTTAGTTTTTCTTGGAAGCCAACAAGTGTTTGCCCAGTTAAGAGCGCGGTAACAATCAGTCAAGTTATGTTATAATGATTGTCGATATCTTTAAAAGCCTTGTCAAGTTCCTTTTTGAGTAACCCTCACCCCACCCTTAGAGAAATTTATCTGTGGTTCACCTCTTTGAAGTACCTCATTGTTGTTCCACATTTACCATAGCCGAAAAACAAACAAACAAAAAAAAAGCTTTTTATTAACAAAGTGTTCAGAAGGGGGCGCCACTGTAAACAATGAGAGTTTTCGCTGCCCGGACAATTTTGTTGCAGAAACAGCTGAAAGCAATCAGGTCAGACAGAGCCAAGGGCTGGAGGGATTTTTAAAATGACAAAAACCGAACCAAATCTAACCAAAACAAAAATCAAAACCAATGGCCAAGATTTCAAGTTTGCTACTAAAGGTATGACATTCTCCTAAGACATGCGAGTGACTTGATCACTTTATTTATATATTTATATTTGAAGAAGAAGGAACTATTTGATGCAGCAAATCCACGTTGGTTAAAAATTACCAGATATGGGGGCTCCTGGGTGGCTCAGTGGTTTAGGCCTCTGCCTTCGGCTCAGGTCATGATTTCAGGGTCCTGGAATGGAGCCCCACATCGGGCTCTCTGCTCAGCGGGGAGCCTGCTTCCCCCCTCTCTCTCTGCCTCCCTCTCTACCTACTTGTGATCTGTCTGTCAAATGGGTAAATAAGATCTTTAAATAAAGAATTACTAGATGTGAAATACATCGAGGGTATGGGAAGGAAAATGATTTCACCTGATCTGACTAGGAAGTGGTTGATGCCTGAATTAAAGTGCCACAAAAAGAGTAGAGACCTGGGAAATATATGGGGTAAAAATCCCTAGAAAAACAGCAATAATAACTGGCTGCTCTTTATTGATCCAGATCCTGCGGTAGGCAAAGAAGAGCTGGTTTTAGCCAGAGGATGATCTCCGTTTGTCTTCATGATCTGGCATTTCCTGCAAGCCAGGCATGGGGCTCTGCACTAGAGCTGCAAATGCTGGGGGCCCTCATTGTCCCTTTTCTCTTCTCAGGGGGACAACGGGCATGTCCATGGTGCAGTGTGACAGGCTTTACCACAGGGAGATAATAGACTGCCAAGGGTAGGTGGGAGCTGGGAAAACCACTTAGGAACAGATTTTCAAGGGAGGTGATAGACAAGGGCAAAGCGAAGAATGAGGATGAGTGTGTCAAGTTTCAGAGTGCCAGGAGGCAGCACAGTGCATTCGGGAAACTACAGCAAGTTCATGACAACCGACAGCTGATCTGGCAGCGTCACCTGTGGATGGAGGCTGAGCCCCGGGGTTAACACTGGGGGTGAGAAGGTTTGTATACTATGGCGAGGAGGTGAGGTACTACACTGTGGGGGCACAGGGAGCTACCGGAGGATTTCAAATATCAGAATCGTAACCATAATAGAGTATTTCATTGCATCCTAGCTTTCATCAAGTGTAAGATGCACTATAGTTTATGTTCGACTAAGAAAGAGAAATGATGTCAGTTAAAGTAGGATATGTCATCAAGTGCAAGGTGAGTGCCACCTTAAGAGATATTAAAATGGGGGGGGGGACAAATCTTAGAACAAGTAAATTGTGGTAGTAGAATAATTAAGAAAGATCCAACACTTGGATCAACTAAAGAAGTGATTATTGCTTACCATGTGCCCCAAACTATATTAAGTCCTAGAACAAGAGACGTGCTCATCTTGAAGCCTTGCAGCTGTTAGACCCAAGGTACAGAGGGCAGTAGCCAACGACCAGCAGGCCCCAAGTGCCATGTGAAGTCTCTAAGAGCAACTGCCTTTGAAAGAGAAAACGGTTGACAGTGGGCTTTCTGAGGTAGAGAATTACTAGCTGGGAAAGTAGTAAAATTGACACAGAATCGGAATTGATGCCCCTACATGACAGAGTTGGTGAAACTTCCCTTCTCAGAGATCTTGAGGCACCTCAGAAATGAATTTTTCATTTTGGACAGAACATTCAGGATAAATATGATCTGTTTGAATTCCTGGTTTCTCATTAGGACAGTTTCTTAGGCTTCACTGGCAGAAGAAAAGGGTTTTGATAATCCAGGGTAAATCCTGACAAAAGCAAAGCACGGTATCTATGAAAAACTAACCCCTCAGAGGAGAACAACAGATAAAGGGCCAGGCCTACCTGACCCTGCAGGATAGGTAAGGTTAGTCTGGCAACAGGGGTATTTGGGAACTGCCCATCTCCTGCTAGAAGAGCTAGAGAAGACCCCTTCCGGAGAGACCACCAAGAGAGGAGAGCAGTAGGTGCTAATGATGAAGAATATTTTAATCAGGGGCGCCTGGGTGGCTCAGTGGATTAAGCCTCTGCCTTCGGCTCGGGCCATGATCTCAGTGTCCTGGGATTGAGCCCCGCATCGGGCTCTTTGCTCAGCATGAGCCTGCTTTTCTATCTCTCTCTGCCTGACTCTCCGCCTACTTGTGATTTCTCTCTCTGTCAAATAAATACAGAAAATCTTTAAAAAAAAAAAAAAAGAATATTTTAATCAGCAGAGATGGTCAAAATGACAAAGTTCCATGATCAGAGTAAACATATGGGATTTAAAAATAAAAAATAAAAAAATTTTTTTGAAAGGACTTTTCTTTAAAGGAATTTAAACAAAAGACCTTTTTAAGAGACAGTTGGCTGTTTAAACCCAAAGTACAACTCACTGAGAGAATCGCCGCATTATTTATTGGGGTAGAAAGGACCTGGAATGTAGAAAGACCCATTCTGCAGAGGAAAAAATAGAATCACTAACAGGCCTCATGCCTTGCACAGCCAGTGGCTAGAATACCTACCCCATCATACCCTGTGCTAGAAGGCCACTAGAACCATTTCAACTATGTTAGTTTTTCTTGGAAGCCAACAAGTGTTTGCCCAGTTAAGAGCGCGGTAACAATCAGTCAAGTTATGTTATAATGATTGTCGATATCTTTAAAAGCCTTGTCAAGTTCCTTTTTGAGTAACCCTCACCCCACCCTTAGAGAAATTTATCTGTGGTTCACCTCTTTGAAGTACCTCATTGTTGTTCCACATTTACCATAGCCGAAAAACAAACAAACAAAAAAAAAAGCTTTTTATTAACAAAGTGTTCAGAAGGGGGCGCCACTGTAAACAATGAGAGTTTTCGCTGCCCGGACAATTTTGTTGCAGAAACAGCTGAAAGCAATCAGGTCAGACAGAGCCAAGGGCTGGAGGGATTTTTAAAATGACAAAAACCGAACCAAATCTAACCAAAACAAAAATCAAAACCAATGGCCAAGATTTCAAGTTTGCTACTAAAGGTATGACATTGTCCTAAGACATGCGAGTGACTTGATCACTTTATTTATATATTTATATTTGAAGAAGAAGGAACTATTTGATGCAGCAAATCCACGTTGGTTAAAAATTACCAGATATGGGGGCTCCTGGGTGGCTCAGTGGTTTAGGCCTCTGCCTTCGGCTCAGGTCATGATTTCAGGGTCCTGGAATGGAGCCCCACATCGGGCTCTCTGCTCAGCGGGGAGCCTGCTTCCCCCCTCTCTCTCTGCCTCCCTCTCTACCTACTTGTGATCTGTCTGTCAAATGGGTAAATAAGATCTTTAAATAAAGAATTACTAGATGTGAAATACATCGAGGGTATGGGAAGGAAAATGATTTCACCTGATCTGACTAGGAAGTGGTTGATGCCTGAATTAAAGTGCCACAAAAAGAGTAGAGACCTGGGAAATATATGGGGTAAAAATCCCTAGAAAAACAGCAATAATAACTGGCTGCTCTTTATTGATCCAGATCCTGCGGTAGGCAAAGAAGAGCTGGTTTTAGCCAGAGGATGATCTCCGTTTGTCTTCATGATCTGGCATTTCCTGCAAGCCAGGCATGGGGCTCTGCACTAGAGCTGCAAATGCTGGGGGCCCTCATTGTCCCTTTTCTCTTCTCAGGGGGACAACGGGCATGTCCATGGTGCAGTGTGACAGGCTTTACCACAGGGAGATAATAGACTGCCAAGGGTAGGTGGGAGCTGGGAAAAGCCACTTAGGAACAGATTTTCAAGGGAGGTGATAGACAAGGGCAAAGCGAAGAATGAGGATGAGTGTGTCAAGTTTCAGAGTGCCAGGAGGCAGCACAGTGCATTCGGGAAACTACAGCAAGTTCATGACAACCGACAGCTGATCTGGCAGCGTCACCTGTGGATGGAGGCTGAGCCCCGGGGTTAACACTGGGGGTGAGAAGGTTTGTATACTATGGCGAGGAGGTGAGGTACTACACTGTGGGGGCACAGGGAGCTACCGGAGGATTTCAAATATCAGAATCGTAACCATAATAGAGTATTTCATTGCATCCTAGCTTTCATCAAGTGTAAGATGCACTATAGTTTATGTTCGACTAAGAAAGAGAAATGCTGTCAGTTAAAGTAGGATATGTCATCAAGTGCAAGGTGAGTGCCACCTTAAGAGATATTAAAATGGGGGGGGGGGACAAATCTTAGAACAAGTAAATTGTGGTAGTAGAATAATTAAGAAAGATCCAACACTTGGATCAACTAAAGAAGTGATTATTGCTTACCATGTGCCCCAAACTATATTAAGTCCTAGAACAAGAGACGTGCTCATCTTGAAGCCTTGCAGCTGTTAGACCCAAGGTACAGAGGGCAGTAGCCAACGACCAGCAGGCCCCAAGTGCCATGTGAAGTCTCTAAGAGCAACTGCCTTTGAAAGAGAAAACGGTTGACAGTGGGCTTTCTGAGGTAGAGAATTACTAGCTGGGAAAGTAGTAAAATTGACACAGAATCGGAATTGATGCCCCTACATGACAGAGTTGGTGAAACTTCCCTTCTCAGAGATCTTGAGGCACCTCAGAAATGAATTTTTCATTTTGGACAGAACATTCAGGATAAATATGATCTGTTTGAATTCCTGGTTTCTCATTAGGACAGTTTCTTAGGCTTCACTGGCAGAAGAAAAGGGTTTTGATAATCCAGGGTAAATCCTGACAAAAGCAAAGCACGGTATCTATGAAAAACTAACCCCTCAGAGGAGAACAACAGATAAAGGGCCAGGCCTACCTGACCCTGCAGGATAGGTAAGGTTAGTCTGGCAACAGGGGTATTTGGGAACTGCCCATCTCCTGCTAGAAGAGCTAGAGAAGACCCCTTCCGGAGAGACCACCAAGAGAGGAGAGCAGTAGGTGCTAATGATGAAGAATATTTTAATCAGGGGCGCCTGGGTGGCTCAGTGGATTAAGCCTCTGCCTTCGGCTCGGGCCATGATCTCAGTGTCCTGGGATTGAGCCCCGCATCGGGCTCTTTGCTCAGCAGGAGCCTGCTTTTCTATCTCTCTCTGCCTGACTCTCCGCCTACTTGTGATTTCTCTCTCTGTCAAATAAATACAGAAAATCTTTAAAAAAAAAAAAAAGAATATTTTAATCAGCAGAGATGGTCAAAATGACAAAGTTCCATGATCAGAGTAAACATATGGGATTTAAAAATAAAAAATAAAAAAATTTTTTTGAAAGGACTTTTCTTTAAAGGAATTTAAACAAAAGACCTTTTTAAGAGACAGTTGGCTGTTTAAACCCAAAGTACAACTCACTGAGAGAATCGCCGCATTATTTATTGGGGTAGAAAGGACCTGGAATGTAGAAAGACCCATTCTGCAGAGGAAAAAATAGAATCACTAACAGGCCTCATGCCTTGCACAGCCAGTGGCTAGAATACCTACCCCATCATACCCTGTGCTAGAAGGCCACTAGAACCATTTCAACTATGTTAGTTTTTCTTGGAAGCCAACAAGTGTTTGCCCAGTTAAGAGCGCGGTAACAATCAGTCAAGTTATGTTATAATGATTGTCGATATCTTTAAAAGCCTTGTCAAGTTCCTTTTTGAGTAACCCTCACCCCACCCTTAGAGAAATTTATCTGTGGTTCACCTCTTTGAAGTACCTCATTGTTGTTCCACATTTACCATAGCCGAAAAACAAACAAACAAAAAAAAAAGCTTTTTATTAACAAAGTGTTCAGAAGGGGGCGCCACTGTAAACAATGAGAGTTTTCGCTGCCCGGACAATTTTGTTGCAGAAACAGCTGAAAGCAATCAGGTCAGACAGAGCCAAGGGCTGGAGGGATTTTTAAAATGACAAAAACCGAACCAAATCTAACCAAAACAAAAATCAAAACCAATGGCCAAGATTTCAAGTTTGCTACTAAAGGTATGACATTGTCCTAAGACATGCGAGTGACTTGATCACTTTATTTATATATTTATATTTGAAGAAGAAGGAACTATTTGATGCAGCAAATCCACGTTGGTTAAAAATTACCAGATATGGGGGCTCCTGGGTGGCTCAGTGGTTTAGGCCTCTGCCTTCGGCTCAGGTCATGATTTCAGGGTCCTGGAATGGAGCCCCACATCGGGCTCTCTGCTCAGCGGGGAGCCTGCTTCCCCCCTCTCTCTCTGCCTCCCTCTCTACCTACTTGTGATCTGTCTGTCAAATGGGTAAATAAGATCTTTAAATAAAGAATTACTAGATGTGAAATACATCGAGGGTATGGGAAGGAAAATGATTTCACCTGATCTGACTAGGAAGTGGTTGATGCCTGAATTAAAGTGCCACAAAAAGAGTAGAGACCTGGGAAATATATGGGGTAAAAATCCCTAGAAAAACAGCAATAATAACTGGCTGCTCTTTATTGATCCAGATCCTGCGGTAGGCAAAGAAGAGCTGGTTTTAGCCAGAGGATGATCTCCGTTTGTCTTCATGATCTGGCATTTCCTGCAAGCCAGGCATGGGGCTCTGCACTAGAGCTGCAAATGCTGGGGGCCCTCATTGTCCCTTTTCTCTTCTCAGGGGGACAACGGGCATGTCCATGGTGCAGTGTGACAGGCTTTACCACAGGGAGATAATAGACTGCCAAGGGTAGGTGGGAGCTGGGAAAAGCCACTTAGGAACAGATTTTCAAGGGAGGTGATAGACAAGGGCAAAGCGAAGAATGAGGATGAGTGTGTCAAGTTTCAGAGTGCCAGGAGGCAGCACAGTGCATTCGGGAAACTACAGCAAGTTCATGACAACCGACAGCTGATCTGGCAGCGT
Source organism: Mustela nivalis (assembly GCF_964662115.1). NCBI lineage: Eukaryota > Metazoa > Chordata > Mammalia > Carnivora > Mustelidae > Mustela > Mustela nivalis. The sequence goes on along the minus strand of NW_028134369.1, from coordinate 38,207 downwards.
CACCTGTGGATGGAGGCTGAGCCCCGGGGTTAACACTGGGGGTGAGAAGGTTTGTATACTATGGCGAGGAGGTGAGGTACTACACTGTGGGGGCACAGGGAGCTACCGGAGGATTTCAAATATCAGAATCGTAACCATAATAGAGTATTTCATTGCATCCTAGCTTTCATCAAGTGTAAGATGCACTATAGTTTATGTTCGACTAAGAAAGAGAAATGCTGTCAGTTAAAGTAGGATATGTCATCAAGTGCAAGGTGAGTGCCACCTTAAGAGATATTAAAATGGGGGGGGGACAAATCTTAGAACAAGTAAATTGTGGTAGTAGAATAATTAAGAAAGATCCAACACTTGGATCAACTAAAGAAGTGATTATTGCTTACCATGTGCCCCAAACTATATTAAGTCCTAGAACAAGAGACGTGCTCATCTTGAAGCCTTGCAGCTGTTAGACCCAAGGTACAGAGGGCAGTAGCCAACGACCAGCAGGCCCCAAGTGCCATGTGAAGTCTCTAAGAGCAACTGCCTTTGAAAGAGAAAACGGTTGACAGTGGGCTTTCTGAGGTAGAGAATTACTAGCTGGGAAAGTAGTAAAATTGACACAGAATCGGAATTGATGCCCCTACATGACAGAGTTGGTGAAACTTCCCTTCTCAGAGATCTTGAGGCACCTCAGAAATGAATTTTTCATTTTGGACAGAACATTCAGGATAAATATGATCTGTTTGAATTCCTGGTTTCTCATTAGGACAGTTTCTTAGGCTTCACTGGCAGAAGAAAAGGGTTTTGATAATCCAGGGTAAATCCTGACAAAAGCAAAGCACGGTATCTATGAAAAACTAACCCCTCAGAGGAGAACAACAGATAAAGGGCCAGGCCTACCTGACCCTGCAGGATAGGTAAGGTTAGTCTGGCAACAGGGGTATTTGGGAACTGCCCATCTCCTGCTAGAAGAGCTAGAGAAGACCCCTTCCGGAGAGACCACCAAGAGAGGAGAGCAGTAGGTGCTAATGATGAAGAATATTTTAATCAGGGGCGCCTGGGTGGCTCAGTGGATTAAGCCTCTGCCTTCGGCTCGGGCCATGATCTCAGTGTCCTGGGATTGAGCCCCGCATCGGGCTCTTTGCTCAGCAGGAGCCTGCTTTTCTATCTCTCTCTGCCTGACTCTCCGCCTACTTGTGATTTCTCTCTCTGTCAAATAAATACAGAAAATCTTTAAAAAAAAAAAAAAGAATATTTTAATCAGCAGAGATGGTCAAAATGACAAAGTTCCATGATCAGAGTAAACATATGGGATTTAAAAATAAAAAATAAAAAAATTTTTTTGAAAGGACTTTTCTTTAAAGGAATTTAAACAAAAGACCTTTTTAAGAGACAGTTGGCTGTTTAAACCCAAAGTACAACTCACTGAGAGAATCGCCGCATTATTTATTGGGGTAGAAAGGACCTGGAATGTAGAAAGACCCATTCTGCAGAGGAAAAAATAGAATCACTAACAGGCCTCATGCCTTGCACAGCCAGTGGCTAGAATACCTACCCCATCATACCCTGTGCTAGAAGGCCACTAGAACCATTTCAACTATGTTAGTTTTTCTTGGAAGCCAACAAGTGTTTGCCCAGTTAAGAGCGCGGTAACAATCAGTCAAGTTATGTTATAATGATTGTCGATATCTTTAAAAGCCTTGTCAAGTTCCTTTTTGAGTAACCCTCACCCCACCCTTAGAGAAATTTATCTGTGGTTCACCTCTTTGAAGTACCTCATTGTTGTTCCACATTTACCATAGCCGAAAAACAAACAAACAAAAAAAAAGCTTTTTATTAACAAAGTGTTCAGAAGGGGGCGCCACTGTAAACAATGAGAGTTTTCGCTGCCCGGACAATTTTGTTGCAGAAACAGCTGAAAGCAATCAGGTCAGACAGAGCCAAGGGCTGGAGGGATTTTTAAAATGACAAAAACCGAACCAAATCTAACCAAAACAAAAATCAAAACCAATGGCCAAGATTTCAAGTTTGCTACTAAAGGTATGACATTCTCCTAAGACATGCGAGTGACTTGATCACTTTATTTATATATTTATATTTGAAGAAGAAGGAACTATTTGATGCAGCAAATCCACGTTGGTTAAAAATTACCAGATATGGGGGCTCCTGGGTGGCTCAGTGGTTTAGGCCTCTGCCTTCGGCTCAGGTCATGATTTCAGGGTCCTGGAATGGAGCCCCACATCGGGCTCTCTGCTCAGCGGGGAGCCTGCTTCCCCCCTCTCTCTCTGCCTCCCTCTCTACCTACTTGTGATCTGTCTGTCAAATGGGTAAATAAGATCTTTAAATAAAGAATTACTAGATGTGAAATACATCGAGGGTATGGGAAGGAAAATGATTTCACCTGATCTGACTAGGAAGTGGTTGATGCCTGAATTAAAGTGCCACAAAAAGAGTAGAGACCTGGGAAATATATGGGGTAAAAATCCCTAGAAAAACAGCAATAATAACTGGCTGCTCTTTATTGATCCAGATCCTGCGGTAGGCAAAGAAGAGCTGGTTTTAGCCAGAGGATGATCTCCGTTTGTCTTCATGATCTGGCATTTCCTGCAAGCCAGGCATGGGGCTCTGCACTAGAGCTGCAAATGCTGGGGGCCCTCATTGTCCCTTTTCTCTTCTCAGGGGGACAACGGGCATGTCCATGGTGCAGTGTGACAGGCTTTACCACAGGGAGATAATAGACTGCCAAGGGTAGGTGGGAGCTGGGAAAACCACTTAGGAACAGATTTTCAAGGGAGGTGATAGACAAGGGCAAAGCGAAGAATGAGGATGAGTGTGTCAAGTTTCAGAGTGCCAGGAGGCAGCACAGTGCATTCGGGAAACTACAGCAAGTTCATGACAACCGACAGCTGATCTGGCAGCGTCACCTGTGGATGGAGGCTGAGCCCCGGGGTTAACACTGGGGGTGAGAAGGTTTGTATACTATGGCGAGGAGGTGAGGTACTACACTGTGGGGGCACAGGGAGCTACCGGAGGATTTCAAATATCAGAATCGTAACCATAATAGAGTATTTCATTGCATCCTAGCTTTCATCAAGTGTAAGATGCACTATAGTTTATGTTCGACTAAGAAAGAGAAATGATGTCAGTTAAAGTAGGATATGTCATCAAGTGCAAGGTGAGTGCCACCTTAAGAGATATTAAAATGGGGGGGGGGACAAATCTTAGAACAAGTAAATTGTGGTAGTAGAATAATTAAGAAAGATCCAACACTTGGATCAACTAAAGAAGTGATTATTGCTTACCATGTGCCCCAAACTATATTAAGTCCTAGAACAAGAGACGTGCTCATCTTGAAGCCTTGCAGCTGTTAGACCCAAGGTACAGAGGGCAGTAGCCAACGACCAGCAGGCCCCAAGTGCCATGTGAAGTCTCTAAGAGCAACTGCCTTTGAAAGAGAAAACGGTTGACAGTGGGCTTTCTGAGGTAGAGAATTACTAGCTGGGAAAGTAGTAAAATTGACACAGAATCGGAATTGATGCCCCTACATGACAGAGTTGGTGAAACTTCCCTTCTCAGAGATCTTGAGGCACCTCAGAAATGAATTTTTCATTTTGGACAGAACATTCAGGATAAATATGATCTGTTTGAATTCCTGGTTTCTCATTAGGACAGTTTCTTAGGCTTCACTGGCAGAAGAAAGGGGTTTTGATAATCCAGGGTAAATCCTGACAAAAGCAAAGCACGGTATCTATGAAAAACTAACCCCTCAGAGGAGAACAACAGATAAAGGGCCAGGCCTACCTGACCCTGCAGGATAGGTAAGGTTAGTCTGGCAACAGGGGTATTTGGGAACTGCCCATCTCCTGCTAGAAGAGCTAGAGAAGACCCCTTCCGGAGAGACCACCAAGAGAGGAGAGCAGTAGGTGCTAATGATGAAGAATATTTTAATCAGGGGCGCCTGGGTGGCTCAGTGGATTAAGCCTCTGCCTTCGGCTCGGGCCATGATCTCAGTGTCCTGGGATTGAGCCCCGCATCGGGCTCTTTGCTCAGCAGGAGCCTGCTTTTCTATCTCTCTCTGCCTGACTCTCCGCCTACTTGTGATTTCTCTCTCTGTCAAATAAATACAGAAAATCTTTAAAAAAAAAAAAAGAATATTTTAATCAGCAGAGATGGTCAAAATGACAAAGTTCCATGATCAGAGTAAACATATGGGATTTAAAAATAAAAAATAAAAAAATTTTTTTGAAAGGACTTTTCTTTAAAGGAATTTAAACAAAAGACCTTTTTAAGAGACAGTTGGCTGTTTAAACCCAAAGTACAACTCACTGAGAGAATCGCCGCATTATTTATTGGGGTAGAAAGGACCTGGAATGTAGAAAGACCCATTCTGCAGAGGAAAAAATAGAATCACTAACAGGCCTCATGCCTTGCACAGCCAGTGGCTAGAATACCTACCCCATCATACCCTGTGCTAGAAGGCCACTAGAACCATTTCAACTATGTTAGTTTTTCTTGGAAGCCAACAAGTGTTTGCCCAGTTAAGAGCGCGGTAACAATCAGTCAAGTTATGTTATAATGATTGTCGATATCTTTAAAAGCCTTGTCAAGTTCCTTTTTGAGTAACCCTCACCCCACCCTTAGAGAAATTTATCTGTGGTTCACCTCTTTGAAGTACCTCATTGTTGTTCCACATTTACCATAGCCGAAAAACAAACAAACAAAAAAAAAAGCTTTTTATTAACAAAGTGTTCAGAAGGGGGCGCCACTGTAAACAATGAGAGTTTTCGCTGCCCGGACAATTTTGTTGCAGAAACAGCTGAAAGCAATCAGGTCAGACAGAGCCAAGGGCTGGAGGGATTTTTAAAATGACAAAAACCGAACCAAATCTAACCAAAACAAAAATCAAAACCAATGGCCAAGATTTCAAGTTTGCTACTAAAGGTATGACATTGTCCTAAGACATGCGAGTGACTTGATCACTTTATTTATATATTTATATTTGAAGAAGAAGGAACTATTTGATGCAGCAAATCCACGTTGGTTAAAAATTACCAGATATGGGGGCTCCTGGGTGGCTCAGTGGTTTAGGCCTCTGCCTTCGGCTCAGGTCATGATTTCAGGGTCCTGGAATGGAGCCCCACATCGGGCTCTCTGCTCAGCGGGGAGCCTGCTTCCCCCCTCTCTCTCTGCCTCCCTCTCTACCTACTTGTGATCTGTCTGTCAAATGGGTAAATAAGATCTTTAAATAAAGAATTACTAGATGTGAAATACATCGAGGGTATGGGAAGGAAAATGATTTCACCTGATCTGACTAGGAAGTGGTTGATGCCTGAATTAAAGTGCCACAAAAAGAGTAGAGACCTGGGAAATATATGGGGTAAAAATCCCTAGAAAAACAGCAATAATAACTGGCTGCTCTTTATTGATCCAGATCCTGCGGTAGGCAAAGAAGAGCTGGTTTTAGCCAGAGGATGATCTCCGTTTGTCTTCATGATCTGGCATTTCCTGCAAGCCAGGCATGGGGCTCTGCACTAGAGCTGCAAATGCTGGGGGCCCTCATTGTCCCTTTTCTCTTCTCAGGGGGACAACGGGCATGTCCATGGTGCAGTGTGACAGGCTTTACCACAGGGAGATAATAGACTGCCAAGGGTAGGTGGGAGCTGGGAAAACCACTTAGGAACAGATTTTCAAGGGAGGTGATAGACAAGGGCAAAGCGAAGAATGAGGATGAGTGTGTCAAGTTTCAGAGTGCCAGGAGGCAGCACAGTGCATTCGGGAAACTACAGCAAGTTCATGACAACCGACAGCTGATCTGGCAGCGTCACCTGTGGATGGAGGCTGAGCCCCGGGGTTAACACTGGGGGTGAGAAGGTTTGTATACTATGGCGAGGAGGTGAGGTACTACACTGTGGGGGCACAGGGAGCTACCGGAGGATTTCAAATATCAGAATCGTAACCATAATAGAGTATTTCATTGCATCCTAGCTTTCATCAAGTGTAAGATGCACTATAGTTTATGTTCGACTAAGAAAGAGAAATGATGTCAGTTAAAGTAGGATATGTCATCAAGTGCAAGGTGAGTGCCACCTTAAGAGATATTAAAATGGGGGGGGGGACAAATCTTAGAACAAGTAAATTGTGGTAGTAGAATAATTAAGAAAGATCCAACACTTGGATCAACTAAAGAAGTGATTATTGCTTACCATGTGCCCCAAACTATATTAAGTCCTAGAACAAGAGACGTGCTCATCTTGAAGCCTTGCAGCTGTTAGACCCAAGGTACAGAGGGCAGTAGCCAACGACCAGCAGGCCCCAAGTGCCATGTGAAGTCTCTAAGAGCAACTGCCTTTGAAAGAGAAAACGGTTGACAGTGGGCTTTCTGAGGTAGAGAATTACTAGCTGGGAAAGTAGTAAAATTGACACAGAATCGGAATTGATGCCCCTACATGACAGAGTTGGTGAAACTTCCCTTCTCAGAGATCTTGAGGCACCTCAGAAATGAATTTTTCATTTTGGACAGAACATTCAGGATAAATATGATCTGTTTGAATTCCTGGTTTCTCATTAGGACAGTTTCTTAGGCTTCACTGGCAGAAGAAAAGGGTTTTGATAATCCAGGGTAAATCCTGACAAAAGCAAAGCACGGTATCTATGAAAAACTAACCCCTCAGAGGAGAACAACAGATAAAGGGCCAGGCCTACCTGACCCTGCAGGATAGGTAAGGTTAGTCTGGCAACAGGGGTATTTGGGAACTGCCCATCTCCTGCTAGAAGAGCTAGAGAAGACCCCTTCCGGAGAGACCACCAAGAGAGGAGAGCAGTAGGTGCTAATGATGAAGAATATTTTAATCAGGGGCGCCTGGGTGGCTCAGTGGATTAAGCCTCTGCCTTCGGCTCGGGCCATGATCTCAGTGTCCTGGGATTGAGCCCCGCATCGGGCTCTTTGCTCAGCATGAGCCTGCTTTTCTATCTCTCTCTGCCTGACTCTCCGCCTACTTGTGATTTCTCTCTCTGTCAAATAAATACAGAAAATCTTTAAAAAAAAAAAAAAGAATATTTTAATCAGCAGAGATGGTCAAAATGACAAAGTTCCATGATCAGAGTAAACATATGGGATTTAAAAATAAAAAATAAAAAAATTTTTTTGAAAGGACTTTTCTTTAAAGGAATTTAAACAAAAGACCTTTTTAAGAGACAGTTGGCTGTTTAAACCCAAAGTACAACTCACTGAGAGAATCGCCGCATTATTTATTGGGGTAGAAAGGACCTGGAATGTAGAAAGACCCATTCTGCAGAGGAAAAAATAGAATCACTAACAGGCCTCATGCCTTGCACAGCCAGTGGCTAGAATACCTACCCCATCATACCCTGTGCTAGAAGGCCACTAGAACCATTTCAACTATGTTAGTTTTTCTTGGAAGCCAACAAGTGTTTGCCCAGTTAAGAGCGCGGTAACAATCAGTCAAGTTATGTTATAATGATTGTCGATATCTTTAAAAGCCTTGTCAAGTTCCTTTTTGAGTAACCCTCACCCCACCCTTAGAGAAATTTATCTGTGGTTCACCTCTTTGAAGTACCTCATTGTTGTTCCACATTTACCATAGCCGAAAAACAAACAAACAAAAAAAAAAGCTTTTTATTAACAAAGTGTTCAGAAGGGGGCGCCACTGTAAACAATGAGAGTTTTCGCTGCCCGGACAATTTTGTTGCAGAAACAGCTGAAAGCAATCAGGTCAGACAGAGCCAAGGGCTGGAGGGATTTTTAAAATGACAAAAACCGAACCAAATCTAACCAAAACAAAAATCAAAACCAATGGCCAAGATTTCAAGTTTGCTACTAAAGGTATGACATTGTCCTAAGACATGCGAGTGACTTGATCACTTTATTTATATATTTATATTTGAAGAAGAAGGAACTATTTGATGCAGCAAATCCACGTTGGTTAAAAATTACCAGATATGGGGGCTCCTGGGTGGCTCAGTGGTTTAGGCCTCTGCCTTCGGCTCAGGTCATGATTTCAGGGTCCTGGAATGGAGCCCCACATCGGGCTCTCTGCTCAGCGGGGAGCCTGCTTCCCCCCTCTCTCTCTGCCTCCCTCTCTACCTACTTGTGATCTGTCTGTCAAATGGGTAAATAAGATCTTTAAATAAAGAATTACTAGATGTGAAATACATCGAGGGTATGGGAAGGAAAATGATTTCACCTGATCTGACTAGGAAGTGGTTGATGCCTGAATTAAAGTGCCACAAAAAGAGTAGAGACCTGGGAAATATATGGGGTAAAAATCCCTAGAAAAACAGCAATAATAACTGGCTGCTCTTTATTGATCCAGATCCTGCGGTAGGCAAAGAAGAGCTGGTTTTAGCCAGAGGATGATCTCCGTTTGTCTTCATGATCTGGCATTTCCTGCAAGCCAGGCATGGGGCTCTGCACTAGAGCTGCAAATGCTGGGGGCCCTCATTGTCCCTTTTCTCTTCTCAGGGGGACAACGGGCATGTCCATGGTGCAGTGTGACAGGCTTTACCACAGGGAGATAATAGACTGCCAAGGGTAGGTGGGAGCTGGGAAAAGCCACTTAGGAACAGATTTTCAAGGGAGGTGATAGACAAGGGCAAAGCGAAGAATGAGGATGAGTGTGTCAAGTTTCAGAGTGCCAGGAGGCAGCACAGTGCATTCGGGAAACTACAGCAAGTTCATGACAACCGACAGCTGATCTGGCAGCGTCACCTGTGGATGGAGGCTGAGCCCCGGGGTTAACACTGGGGGTGAGAAGGTTTGTATACTATGGCGAGGAGGTGAGGTACTACACTGTGGGGGCACAGGGAGCTACCGGAGGATTTCAAATATCAGAATCGTAACCATAATAGAGTATTTCATTGCATCCTAGCTTTCATCAAGTGTAAGATGCACTATAGTTTATGTTCGACTAAGAAAGAGAAATGCTGTCAGTTAAAGTAGGATATGTCATCAAGTGCAAGGTGAGTGCCACCTTAAGAGATATTAAAATGGGGGGGGGGGGACAAATCTTAGAACAAGTAAATTGTGGTAGTAGAATAATTAAGAAAGATCCAACACTTGGATCAACTAAAGAAGTGATTATTGCTTACCATGTGCCCCAAACTATATTAAGTCCTAGAACAAGAGACGTGCTCATCTTGAAGCCTTGCAGCTGTTAGACCCAAGGTACAGAGGGCAGTAGCCAACGACCAGCAGGCCCCAAGTGCCATGTGAAGTCTCTAAGAGCAACTGCCTTTGAAAGAGAAAACGGTTGACAGTGGGCTTTCTGAGGTAGAGAATTACTAGCTGGGAAAGTAGTAAAATTGACACAGAATCGGAATTGATGCCCCTACATGACAGAGTTGGTGAAACTTCCCTTCTCAGAGATCTTGAGGCACCTCAGAAATGAATTTTTCATTTTGGACAGAACATTCAGGATAAATATGATCTGTTTGAATTCCTGGTTTCTCATTAGGACAGTTTCTTAGGCTTCACTGGCAGAAGAAAAGGGTTTTGATAATCCAGGGTAAATCCTGACAAAAGCAAAGCACGGTATCTATGAAAAACTAACCCCTCAGAGGAGAACAACAGATAAAGGGCCAGGCCTACCTGACCCTGCAGGATAGGTAAGGTTAGTCTGGCAACAGGGGTATTTGGGAACTGCCCATCTCCTGCTAGAAGAGCTAGAGAAGACCCCTTCCGGAGAGACCACCAAGAGAGGAGAGCAGTAGGTGCTAATGATGAAGAATATTTTAATCAGGGGCGCCTGGGTGGCTCAGTGGATTAAGCCTCTGCCTTCGGCTCGGGCCATGATCTCAGTGTCCTGGGATTGAGCCCCGCATCGGGCTCTTTGCTCAGCAGGAGCCTGCTTTTCTATCTCTCTCTGCCTGACTCTCCGCCTACTTGTGATTTCTCTCTCTGTCAAATAAATACAGAAAATCTTTAAAAAAAAAAAAAAGAATATTTTAATCAGCAGAGATGGTCAAAATGACAAAGTTCCATGATCAGAGTAAACATATGGGATTTAAAAATAAAAAATAAAAAAATTTTTTTGTAAGGACTTTTCTTTAAAGGAATTTAAACAAAAGACCTTTTTAAGAGACAGTTGGCTGTTTAAACCCAAAGTACAACTCACTGAGAGAATCGCCGCATTATTTATTGGGGTAGAAAGGACCTGGAATGTAGAAAGACCCATTCTGCAGAGGAAAAAATAGAATCACTAACAGGCCTCATGCCTTGCACAGCCAGTGGCTAGAATACCTACCCCATCATACCCTGTGCTAGAAGGCCACTAGAACCATTTCAACTATGTTAGTTTTTCTTGGAAGCCAACAAGTGTTTGCCCAGTTAAGAGCGCGGTAACAATCAGTCAAGTTATGTTATAATGATTGTCGATATCTTTAAAAGCCTTGTCAAGTTCCTTTTTGAGTAACCCTCACCCCACCCTTAGAGAAATTTATCTGTGGTTCACCTCTTTGAAGTCCTCATTGTTGTTCCACATTTACCATAGCCGAAAAACAAACAAACAAAAAAAAAAGCTTTTTATTAACAAAGTGTTCAGAAGGGGGCGCCACTGTAAACAATGAGAGTTTTCGCTGCCCGGACAATTTTGTTGCAGAAACAGCTGAAAGCAATCAGGTCAGACAGAGCCAAGGGCTGGAGGGATTTTTAAAATGACAAAAACCGAACCAAATCTAACCAAAACAAAAATCAAAACCAATGGCCAAGATTTCAAGTTTGCTACTAAAGGTATGACATTGTCCTAAGACATGCGAGTGACTTGATCACTTTATTTATATATTTATATTTGAAGAAGAAGGAACTATTTGATGCAGCAAATCCACGTTGGTTAAAAATTACCAGATATGGGGGCTCCTGGGTGGCTCAGTGGTTTAGGCCTCTGCCTTCGGCTCAGGTCATGATTTCAGGGTCCTGGAATGGAGCCCCACATCGGGCTCTCTGCTCAGCGGGGAGCCTGCTTCCCCCCTCTCTCTCTGCCTCCCTCTCTACCTACTTGTGATCTGTCTGTCAAATGGGTAAATAAGATCTTTAAATAAAGAATTACTAGATGTGAAATACATCGAGGGTATGGGAAGGAAAATGATTTCACCTGATCTGACTAGGAAGTGGTTGATGCCTGAATTAAAGTGCCACAAAAAGAGTAGAGACCTGGGAAATATATGGGGTAAAAATCCCTAGAAAAACAGCAATAATAACTGGCTGCTCTTTATTGATCCAGATCCTGCGGTAGGCAAAGAAGAGCTGGTTTTAGCCAGAGGATGATCTCCGTTTGTCTTCATGATCTGGCATTTCCTGCAAGCCAGGCATGGGGCTCTGCACTAGAGCTGCAAATGCTGGGGGCCCTCATTGTCCCTTTTCTCTTCTCAGGGGGACAACGGGCATGTCCATGGTGCAGTGTGACAGGCTTTACCACAGGGAGATAATAGACTGCCAAGGGTAGGTGGGAGCTGGGAAAAGCCACTTAGGAACAGATTTTCAAGGGAGGTGATAGACAAGGGCAAAGCGAAGAATGAGGATGAGTGTGTCAAGTTTCAGAGTGCCAGGAGGCAGCACAGTGCATTCGGGAAACTACAGCAAGTTCATGACAACCGACAGCTGATCTGGCAGCGTCACCTGTGGATGGAGGCTGAGCCCCGGGGTTAACACTGGGGGTGAGAAGGTTTGTATACTATGGCGAGGAGGTGAGGTACTACACTGTGGGGGCACAGGGAGCTACCGGAGGATTTCAAATATCAGAATCGTAACCATAATAGAGTATTTCATTGCATCCTAGCTTTCATCAAGTGTAAGATGCACTATAGTTTATGTTCGACTAAGAAAGAGAAATGCTGTCAGTTAAAGTAGGATATGTCATCAAGTGCAAGGTGAGTGCCACCTTAAGAGATATTAAAATGGGGGGGGGGGACAAATCTTAGAACAAGTAAATTGTGGTAGTAGAATAATTAAGAAAGATCCAACACTTGGATCAACTAAAGAAGTGATTATTGCTTACCATGTGCCCCAAACTATATTAAGTCCTAGAACAAGAGACGTGCTCATCTTGAAGCCTTGCAGCTGTTAGACCCAAGGTACAGAGGGCAGTAGCCAACGACCAGCAGGCCCCAAGTGCCATGTGAAGTCTCTAAGAGCAACTGCCTTTGAAAGAGAAAACGGTTGACAGTGGGCTTTCTGAGGTAGAGAATTACTAGCTGGGAAAGTAGTAAAATTGACACAGAATCGGAATTGATGCCCCTACATGACAGAGTTGGTGAAACTTCCCTTCTCAGAGATCTTGAGGCACCTCAGAAATGAATTTTTCATTTTGGACAGAACATTCAGGATAAATATGATCTGTTTGAATTCCTGGTTTCTCATTAGGACAGTTTCTTAGGCTTCACTGGCAGAAGAAAAGGGTTTTGATAATCCAGGGTAAATCCTGACAAAAGCAAAGCACGGTATCTATGAAAAACTAACCCCTCAGAGGAGAACAACAGATAAAGGGCCAGGCCTACCTGACCCTGCAGGATAGGTAAGGTTAGTCTGGCAACAGGGGTATTTGGGAACTGCCCATCTCCTGCTAGAAGAGCTAGAGAAGACCCCTTCTGGAGAGACCACCAAGAGAGGAGAGCAGTAGGTGCTAATGATGAAGAATATTTTAATCAGGGGCGCCTGGGTGGCTCAGTGGATTAAGCCTCTGCCTTCGGCTCGGGCCATGATCTCAGTGTCCTGGGATTGAGCCCCGCATCGGGCTCTTTGCTCAGCAGGAGCCTGCTTTTCTATCTCTCTCTGCCTGACTCTCCGCCTACTTGTGATTTCTCTCTCTGTCAAATAAATACAGAAAATCTTTAAAAAAAAAAAAAAGAATATTTTAATCAGCAGAGATGGTCAAAATGACAAAGTTCCATGATCAGAGTAAACATATGGGATTTAAAAATAAAAAATAAAAAAATTTTTTTGTAAGGACTTTTCTTTAAAGGAATTTAAACAAAAGACCTTTTTAAGAGACAGTTGGCTGTTTAAACCCAAAGTACAACTCACTGAGAGAATCGCCGCATTATTTATTGGGGTAGAAAGGACCTGGAATGTAGAAAGACCCATTCTGCAGAGGAAAAAATAGAATCACTAACAGGCCTCATGCCTTGCACAGCCAGTGGCTAGAATACCTACCCCATCATACCCTGTGCTAGAAGGCCACTAGAACCATTTCAACTATGTTAGTTTTTCTTGGAAGCCAACAAGTGTTTGCCCAGTTAAGAGCGCGGTAACAATCAGTCAAGTTATGTTATAATGATTGTCGATATCTTTAAAAGCCTTGTCAAGTTCCTTTTTGAGTAACCCTCACCCCACCCTTAGAGAAATTTATCTGTGGTTCACCTCTTTGAAGTACCTCATTGTTGTTCCACATTTACCATAGCCGAAAAACAAACAAACAAAAAAAAAGCTTTTTATTAACAAAGTGTTCAGAAGGGGGCGCCACTGTAAACAATGAGAGTTTTCGCTGCCCGGACAATTTTGTTGCAGAAACAGCTGAAAGCAATCAGGTCAGACAGAGCCAAGGGCTGGAGGGATTTTTAAAATGACAAAAACCGAACCAAATCTAACCAAAACAAAAATCAAAACCAATGGCCAAGATTTCAAGTTTGCTACTAAAGGTATGACATTGTCCTAAGACATGCGAGTGACTTGATCACTTTATTTATATATTTATATTTGAAGAAGAAGGAACTATTTGATGCAGCAAATCCACGTTGGTTAAAAATTACCAGATATGGGGGCTCCTGGGTGGCTCAGTGGTTTAGGCCTCTGCCTTCGGCTCAGGTCATGATTTCAGGGTCCTGGAATGGAGCCCCACATCGGGCTCTCTGCTCAGCGGGGAGCCTGCTTCCCCCCTCTCTCTCTGCCTCCCTCTCTACCTACTTGTGATCTGTCTGTCAAATGGGTAAATAAGATCTTTAAATAAAGAATTACTAGATGTGAAATACATCGAGGGTATGGGAAGGAAAATGATTTCACCTGATCTGACTAGGAAGTGGTTGATGCCTGAATTAAAGTGCCACAAAAAGAGTAGAGACCTGGGAAATATATGGGGTAAAAATCCCTAGAAAAACAGCAATAATAACTGGCTGCTCTTTATTGATCCAGATCCTGCGGTAGGCAAAGAAGAGCTGGTTTTAGCCAGAGGATGATCTCCGTTTGTCTTCATGATCTGGCATTTCCTGCAAGCCAGGCATGGGGCTCTGCACAAGAGCTGCAAATGCTGGGGGCCCTCATTGTCCCTTTTCTCTTCTCAGGGGGACAACGGGCATGTCCATGGTGCAGTGTGACAGGCTTTACCACAGGGAGATAATAGACTGCCAAGGGTAGGTGGGAGCTGGGAAAAGCCACTTAGGAACAGATTTTCAAGGGAGGTGATAGACAAGGGCAAAGCGAAGAATGAGGATGAGTGTGTCAAGTTTCAGAGTGCCAGGAGGCAGCACAGTGCATTCGGGAAACTACAGCAAGTTCATGACAACCGACAGCTGATCTGGCAGCGTCACCTGTGGATGGAGGCTGAGCCCCGGGGTTAACACTGGGGGTGAGAAGGTTTGTATACTATGGTGAGGAGGTGAGGTACTACACTGTGGGGGCACAGGGAGCTACCGGAGGATTTCAAATATCAGAATCGTAACCATAATAGAGTATTTCATTGCATCCTAGCTTTCATCAAGTGTAAGATGCACTATAGTTTATGTTCGACTAAGAAAGAGAAATGCTGTCAGTTAAAGTAGGATATGTCATCAAGTGCAAGGTGAGTGCCACCTTAAGAGATATTAAAATGGGGGGGGGGGACAAATCTTAGAACAAGTAAATTGTGGTAGTAGAATAATTAAGAAAGATCCAACACTTGGATCAACTAAAGAAGTGATTATTGCTTACCATGTGCCCCAAACTATATTAAGTCCTAGAACAAGAGACGTGCTCATCTTGAAGCCTTGCAGCTGTTAGACCCAAGGTACAGAGGGCAGTAGCCAACGACCAGCAGGCCCCAAGTGCCATGTGAAGTCTCTAAGAGCAACTGCCTTTGAAAGAGAAAACGGTTGACAGTGGGCTTTCTGAGGTAGAGAATTACTAGCTGGGAAAGTAGTAAAATTGACACAGAATCGGAATTGATGCCCCTACATGACAGAGTTGGTGAAACTTCCCTTCTCAGAGATCTTGAGGCACCTCAGAAATGAATTTTTCATTTTGGACAGAACATTCAGGATAAATATGATCTGTTTGAATTTCTGGTTTCTCATTAGGACAGTTTCTTAGGCTTCACTGGCAGAAGAAAAGGGTTTTGATAATCCAGGGTAAATCCTGACAAAAGCAAAGCACGGTATCTATGAAAAACTAACCCCTCAGAGGAGAACAACAGATAAAGGGCCAGGCCTACCTGACCCTGCAGGATAGGTAAGGTTAGTCTGGCAACAGGGGTATTTGGGAACTGCCCATCTCCTGCTAGAAGAGCTAGAGAAGACCCCTTCTGGAGAGACCACCAAGAGAGGAGAGCAGTAGGTGCTAATGATGAAGAATATTTTAATCAGGGGCGCCTGGGTGGCTCAGTGGATTAAGCCTCTGCCTTCGGCTCGGGCCATGATCTCAGTGTCCTGGGATTGAGCCCCGCATCGGGCTCTTTGCTCAGCAGGAGCCTGCTTTTCTATCTCTCTCTGCCTGACTCTCCGCCTACTTGTGATTTCTCTCTCTGTCAAATAAATACAGAAAATCTTTAAAAAAAAAAAAAGAATATTTTAATCAGCAGAGATGGTCAAAATGACAAAGTTCCATGATCAGAGTAAACATATGGGATTTAAAAATAAAAAATAAAAAAATTTTTTTGTAAGGACTTTTCTTTAAAGGAATTTAAACAAAAGACCTTTTTAAGAGACAGTTGGCTGTTTAAACCCAAAGTACAACTCACTGAGAGAATCGCCGCATTATTTATTGGGGTAGAAAGGACCTGGAATGTAGAAAGACCCATTCTGCAGAGGAAAAAATAGAATCACTAACAGGCCTCATGCCTTGCACAGCCAGTGGCTAGAATACCTACCCCATCATACCCTGTGCTAGAAGGCCACTAGAACCATTTCAACTATGTTAGTTTTTCTTGGAAGCCAACAAGTGTTTGCCCAGTTAAGAGCGCGGTAACAATCAGTCAAGTTATGTTATAATGATTGTCGATCTCTTTAAAAGCCTTGTCAAGTTCCTTTTTGAGTAACCCTCACCCCACCCTTAGAGAAATTTATCTGTGGTTCACCTCTTTAAAGTACCTCATTGTTGTTCCACATTTACCATAGCCGAAAAACAAACAAACAAAAAAAAAGCTTTTTATTAACAAAGTGTTCAGAAGGGGGCGCCACTGTAAACAATGAGAGTTTTCGCTGCCCGGACAATTTTGTTGCAGAAACAGCTGAAAGCAATCAGGTCAGACAGAGCCAAGGGCTGGAGGGATTTTTAAAATGACAAAAACCGAACCAAATCTAACCAAAACAAAAATCAAAACCAATGGCCAAGATTTCAAGTTTGCTACTAAAGGTATGACATTGTCCTAAGACATGCGAGTGACTTGATCACTTTATTTATATATTTATATTTGAAGAAGAAGGAACTATTTGATGCAGCAAATCCACGTTGGTTAAAAATTACCAGATATGGGGGCTCCTGGGTGGCTCAGTGGTTTAGGCCTCTGCCTTCGGCTCAGGTCATGATTTCAGGGTCCTGGGATGGAGCCCCACATCGGGCTCTCTGCTCAGCGGGGAGCCTGCTTCCCCCCTCTCTCTCTGCCTCCCTCTCTACCTACTTGTGATCTGTCTGTCAAATGGGTAAATAAGATCTTTAAATAAAGAATTACTAGATGTGAAATACATCGAGGGTATGGGAAGGAAAATGATTTCACCTGATCTGACTAGGAAGTGGTTGATGCCTGAATTAAAGTGCCACAAAAAGAGTAGAGACCTGGGAAATATATGGGGTAAAAATCCCTAGAAAAACAGCAATAATAACTGGCTGCTCTTTATTGATCCAGATCCTGCGGTAGGCAAAGAAGAGCTGGTTTTAGCCAGAGGATGATCTCCGTTTGTCTTCATGATCTGGCATTTCCTGCAAGCCAGGCATGGGGCTCTGCACTAGAGCTGCAAATGCTGGGGGCCCTCATTGTCCCTTTTCTCTTCTCAGGGGGACAACGGGCATGTCCATGGTGCAGTGTGACAGGCTTTACCACAGGGAGATAATAGACTGCCAAGGGTAGGTGGGAGCTGGGAAAAGCCACTTAGGAACAGATTTTCAAGGGAGGTGATAGACAAGGGCAAAGCGAAGAATGAGGATGAGTGTGTCAAGTTTCAGAGTGCCAGGAGGCAGCACAGTGCATTCGGGAAACTACAGCAAGTTCATGACAACCGACAGCTGATCTGGCAGCGTCACCTGTGGATGGAGGCTGAGCCCCGGGGTTAACACTGGGGGTGAGAAGGTTTGTATACTATGGCGAGGAGGTGAGGTACTACACTGTGGGGGCACAGGGAGCTACCGGAGGATTTCAAATATCAGAATCGTAACCATAATAGAGTATTTCATTGCATCCTAGCTTTCATCAAGTGTAAGATGCACTATAGTTTATGTTCGACTAAGAAAGAGAAATGCTGTCAGTTAAAGTAGGATATGTCATCAAGTGCAAGGTGAGTGCCACCTTAAGAGATATTAAAATGGGGGGGGGGGACAAATCTTAGAACAAGTAAATTGTGGTAGTAGAATAATTAAGAAAGATCCAACACTTGGATCAACTAAAGAAGTGATTATTGCTTACCATGTGCCCCAAACTATATTAAGTCCTAGAACAAGAGACGTGCTCATCTTGAAGCCTTGCAGCTGTTAGACCCAAGGTACAGAGGGCAGTAGCCAACGACCAGCAGGCCCCAAGTGCCATGTGAAGTCTCTAAGAGCAACTGCCTTTGAAAGAGAAAACGGTTGACAGTGGGCTTTCTGAGGTAGAGAATTACTAGCTGGGAAAGTAGTAAAATTGACACAGAATCGGAATTGATGCCCCTACATGACAGAGTTGGTGAAACTTCCCTTCTCAGAGATCTTGAGGCACCTCAGAAATGAATTTTTCATTTTGGACAGAACATTCAGGATAAATATGATCTGTTTGAATTCCTGGTTTCTCATTAGGACAGTTTCTTAGGCTTCACTGGCAGAAGAAAAGGGTTTTGATAATCCAGGGTAAATCCTGACAAAAGCAAAGCACGGTATCTATGAAAAACTAACCCCTCAGAGGAGAACAACAGATAAAGGGCCAGGCCTACCTGACCCTGCAGGATAGGTAAGGTTAGTCTGGCAACAGGGGTATTTGGGAACTGCCCATCTCCTGCTAGAAGAGCTAGAGAAGACCCCTTCCGGAGAGACCACCAAGAGAGGAGAGCAGTAGGTGCTAATGATGAAGAATATTTTAATCAGGGGCGCCTGGGTGGCTCAGTGGATTAAGCCTCTGCCTTCGGCTCGGGCCATGATCTCAGTGTCCTGGGATTGAGCCCCGCATCGGGCTCTTTGCTCAGCAGGAGCCTGCTTTTCTATCTCTCTCTGCCTGACTCTCCGCCTACTTGTGATTTCTCTCTCTGTCAAATAAATACAGAAAATCTTTAAAAAAAAAAAAAAGAATATTTTAATCAGCAGAGATGGTCAAAATGACAAAGTTCCATGATCAGAGTAAACATATGGGATTTAAAAATAAAAAATAAAAAAATTTTTTTGTAAGGACTTTTCTTTAAAGGAATTTAAACAAAAGACCTTTTTAAGAGACAGTTGGCTGTTTAAACCCAAAGTACAACTCACTGAGAGAATCGCCGCATTATTTATTGGGGTAGAAAGGACCTGGAATGTAGAAAGACCCATTCTGCAGAGGAAAAAATAGAATCACTAACAGGCCTCATGCCTTGCACAGCCAGTGGCTAGAATACCTACCCCATCATACCCTGTGCTAGAAGGCCACTAGAACCATTTCAACTATGTTAGTTTTTCTTGGAAGCCAACAAGTGTTTGCCCAGTTAAGAGCGCGGTAACAATCAGTCAAGTTATGTTATAATGATTGTCGATCTCTTTAAAAGCCTTGTCAAGTTCCTTTTTGAGTAACCCTCACCCCACCCTTAGAGAAATTTATCTGTGGTTCACCTCTTTGAAGTACCTCATTGTTGTTCCACATTTACCATAGCCGAAAAACAAACAAACAAAAAAAAAGCTTTTTATTAACAAAGTGTTCAGAAGGGGGCGCCACTGTAAACAATGAGAGTTTTCGCTGCCCGGACAATTTTGTTGCAGAAACAGCTGAAAGCAATCAGGTCAGACAGAGCCAAGGGCTGGAGGGATTTTTAAAATGACAAAAACCGAACCAAATCTAACCAAAACAAAAATCAAAACCAATGGCCAAGATTTCAAGTTTGCTACTAAAGGTATGACATTCTCCTAAGACATGCGAGTGACTTGATCACTTTATTTATATATTTATATTTGAAGAAGAAGGAACTATTTGATGCAGCAAATCCACGTTGGTTAAAAATTACCAGATATGGGGGCTCCTGGGTGGCTCAGTGGTTTAGGCCTCTGCCTTCGGCTCAGGTCATGATTTCAGGGTCCTGGGATGGAGCCCCACATCGGGCTCTCTGCTCAGCGGGGAGCCTGCTTCCCCCCTCTCTCTCTGCCTCCCTCTCTACCTACTTGTGATCTGTCTGTCAAATGGGTAAATAAGATCTTTAAATAAAGAATTACTAGATGTGAAATACATCGAGGGTATGGGAAGGAAAATGATTTCACCTGATCTGACTAGGAAGTGGTTGATGCCTGAATTAAAGTGCCACAAAAAGAGTAGAGACCTGGGAAATATATGGGGTAAAAATCCCTAGAAAAACAGCAATAATAACTGGCTGCTCTTTATTGATCCAGATCCTGCGGTAGGCAAAGAAGAGCTGGTTTTAGCCAGAGGATGATCTCCGTTTGTCTTCATGATCTGGCATTTCCTGCAAGCCAGGCATGGGGCTCTGCACTAGAGCTGCAAATGCTGGGGGCCCTCATTGTCCCTTTTCTCTTCTCAGGGGGACAACGGGCATGTCCATGGTGCAGTGTGAAAGGCTTTACCACAGGGAGATAATAGACTGCCAAGGGTAGGTGGGAGCTGGGAAAAGCCACTTAGGAACAGATTTTCAAGGGAGGTGATAGACAAGGGCAAAGCGAAGAATGAGGATGAGTGTGTCAAGTTTCAGAGTGCCAGGAGGCAGCACAGTGCATTCGGGAAACTACAGCAAGTTCATGACAACCGACAGCTGATCTGGCAGCGTCACCTGTGGATGGAGGCTGAGCCCCGGGGTTAACACTGGGGGTGAGAAGGTTTGTATACTATGGCGAGGAGGTGAGGTACTACACAGTGGGGGCACAGGGAGCTACCGGAGGATTTCAAATATCAGAATCGTAACCATAATAGAGTATTTCATTGCATCCTAGCTTTCATCAAGTGTAAGATGCACTATAGTTTATGTTCGACTAAGAAAGAGAAATGCTGTCAGTTAAAGTAGGATATGTCATCAAGTGCAAGGTGAGTGCCACCTTAAGAGATATTAAAATGGGGGGGGGGGACAAATCTTAGAACAAGTAAATTGTGGTAGTAGAATAATTAAGAAAGATCCAACACTTGGATCAACTAAAGAAGTGATTATTGCTTACCATGTGCCCCAAACTATATTAAGTCCTAGAACAAGAGACGTGCTCATCTTGAAGCCTTGCAGCTGTTAGACCCAAGGTACAGAGGGCAGTAGCCAACGACCAGCAGGCCCCAAGTGCCATGTGAAGTCTCTAAGAGCAACTGCCTTTGAAAGAGAAAACGGTTGACAGTGGGCTTTCTGAGGTAGAGAATTACTAGCTGGGAAAGTAGTAAAATTGACACAGAATCGGAATTGATGCCCCTACATGACAGAGTTGGTGAAACTTCCCTTCTCAGAGATCTTGAGGCACCTCAGAAATGAATTTTTCATTTTGGACAGAACATTCAGGATAAATATGATCTGTTTGAATTTCTGGTTTCTCATTAGGACAGTTTCTTAGGCTTCACTGGCAGAAGAAAAGGGTTTTGATAATCCAGGGTAAATCCTGACAAAAGCAAAGCACGGTATCTATGAAAAACTAACCCCTCAGAGGAGAACAACAGATAAAGGGCCAGGCCTACCTGACCCTGCAGGATAGGTAAGGTTAGTCTGGCAACAGGGGTATTTGGGAACTGCCCATCTCCTGCTAGAAGAGCTAGAGAAGACCCCTTCTGGAGAGACCACCAAGAGAGGAGAGCAGTAGGTGCTAATGATGAAGAATATTTTAATCAGGGGCGCCTGGGTGGCTCAGTGGATTAAGCCTCTGCCTTCGGCTCGGGCCATGATCTCAGTGTCCTGGGATTGAGCCCCGCATCGGGCTCTTTGCTCAGCAGGAGCCTGCTTTTCTATCTCTCTCTGCCTGACTCTCCGCCTACTTGTGATTTCTCTCTCTGTCAAATAAATACAGAAAATCTTTAAAAAAAAAAAAAAGAATATTTTAATCAGCAGAGATGGTCAAAATGACAAAGTTCCATGATCAGAGTAAACATATGGGATTTAAAAATAAAAAATAAAAAAATTTTTTTGTAAGGACTTTTCTTTAAAGGAATTTAAACAAAAGACCTTTTTAAGAGACAGTTGGCTGTTTAAACCCAAAGTACAACTCACTGAGAGAATCGCCGCATTATTTATTGGGGTAGAAAGGACCTGGAATGTAGAAAGACCCATTCTGCAGAGGAAAAAATAGAATCACTAACAGGCCTCATGCCTTGCACAGCCAGTGGCTAGAATACCTACCCCATCATACCCTGTGCTAGAAGGCCACTAGAACCATTTCAACTATGTTAGTTTTTCTTGGAAGCCAACAAGTGTTTGCCCAGTTAAGAGCGCGGTAACAATCAGTCAAGTTATGTTATAATGATTGTCGATCTCTTTAAAAGCCTTGTCAAGTTCCTTTTTGAGTAACCCTCACCCCACCCTTAGAGAAATTTATCTGTGGTTCACCTCTTTAAAGTACCTCATTGTTGTTCCACATTTACCATAGCCGAAAAACAAACAAACAAACAAAAAGCTTTTTATTAACAAAGTGTTCAGAAGGGGGCGCCACTGTAAACAATGAGAGTTTTCGCTGCCCGGACAATTTTGTTGCAGAAACAGCTGAAAGCAATCAGGTCAGACAGAGCCAAGGGCTGGAGGGATTTTTAAAATGACAAAAACCGAACCAAATCTAACCAAAACAAAAATCAAAACCAATGGCCAAGATTTCAAGTTTGCTACTAAAGGTATGACATTGTCCTAAGACATGCGAGTGACTTGATCACTTTATTTATATATTTATATTTGAAGAAGAAGGAACTATTTGATGCAGCAAATCCACGTTGGTTAAAAATTACCAGATATGGGGGCTCCTGGGTGGCTCAGTGGTTTAGGCCTCTGCCTTCGGCTCAGGTCATGATTTCAGGGTCCTGGGATGGAGCCCCACATCGGGCTCTCTGCTCAGCGGGGAGCCTGCTTCCCCCCTCTCTCTCTGCCTCCCTCTCTACCTACTTGTGATCTGTCTGTCAAATGGGTAAATAAGATCTTTAAATAAAGAATTACTAGATGTGAAATACATCGAGGGTATGGGAAGGAAAATGATTTCACCTGATCTGACTAGGAAGTGGTTGATGCCTGAATTAAAGTGCCACAAAAAGAGTAGAGACCTGGGAAATATATGGGGTAAAAATCCCTAGAAAAACAGCAATAATAACTGGCTGCTCTTTATTGATCCAGATCCTGCGGTAGGCAAAGAAGAGCTGGTTTTAGCCAGAGGATGATCTCCGTTTGTCTTCATGATCTGGCATTTCCTGCAAGCCAGGCATGGGGCTCTGCACTAGAGCTGCAAATGCTGGGGGCCCTCATTGTCCCTTTTCTCTTCTCAGGGGGACAACGGGCATGTCCATGGTGCAGTGTGACAGGCTTTACCACAGGGAGATAATAGACTGCCAAGGGTAGGTGGGAGCTGGGAAAAGCCACTTAGGAACAGATTTTCAAGGGAGGTGATAGACAAGGGCAAAGCGAAGAATGAGGATGAGTGTGTCAAGTTTCAGAGTGCCAGGAGGCAGCACAGTGCATTCGGGAAACTACAGCAAGTTCATGACAACCGACAGCTGATCTGGCAGCGTCACCTGTGGATGGAGGCTGAGCCCCGGGGTTAACACTGGGGGTGAGAAGGTTTGTATACTATGGCGAGGAGGTGAGGTACTACACTGTGGGGGCACAGGGAGCTACCGGAGGATTTCAAATATCAGAATCGTAACCATAATAGAGTATTTCATTGCATCCTAGCTTTCATCAAGTGTAAGATGCACTATAGTTTATGTTCGACTAAGAAAGAGAAATGCTGTCAGTTAAAGTAGGATATGTCATCAAGTGCAAGGTGAGTGCCACCTTAAGAGATATTAAAATGGGGGGGGGGGACAAATCTTAGAACAAGTAAATTGTGGTAGTAGAATAATTAAGAAAGATCCAACACTTGGATCAACTAAAGAAGTGATTATTGCTTACCATGTGCCCCAAACTATATTAAGTCCTAGAACAAGAGACGTGCTCATCTTGAAGCCTTGCAGCTGTTAGACCCAAGGTACAGAGGGCAGTAGCCAACGACCAGCAGGCCCCAAGTGCCATGTGAAGTCTCTAAGAGCAACTGCCTTTGAAAGAGAAAACGGTTGACAGTGGGCTTTCTGAGGTAGAGAATTACTAGCTGGGAAAGTAGTAAAATTGACACAGAATCGGAATTGATGCCCCTACATGACAGAGTTGGTGAAACTTCCCTTCTCAGAGATCTTGAGGCACCTCAGAAATGAATTTTTCATTTTGGACAGAACATTCAGGATAAATATGATCTGTTTGAATTCCTGGTTTCTCATTAGGACAGTTTCTTAGGCTTCACTGGCAGAAGAAAAGGGTTTTGATAATCCAGGGTAAATCCTGACAAAAGCAAAGCACGGTATCTATGAAAAACTAACCCCTCAGAGGAGAACAACAGATAAAGGGCCAGGCCTACCTGACCCTGCAGGATAGGTAAGGTTAGTCTGGCAACAGGGGTATTTGGGAACTGCCCATCTCCTGCTAGAAGAGCTAGAGAAGACCCCTTCCGGAGAGACCACCAAGAGAGGAGAGCAGTAGGTGCTAATGATGAAGAATATTTTAATCAGGGGCGCCTGGGTGGCTCAGTGGATTAAGCCTCTGCCTTCGGCTCGGGCCATGATCTCAGTGTCCTGGGATTGAGCCCCGCATCGGGCTCTTTGCTCAGCAGGAGCCTGCTTTTCTATCTCTCTCTGCCTGACTCTCCGCCTACTTGTGATTTCTCTCTCTGTCAAATAAATACAGAAAATCTTTAAAAAAAAAAAAAAAGAATATTTTAATCAGCAGAGATGGTCAAAATGACAAAGTTCCATGATCAGAGTAAACATATGGGATTTAAAAATAAAAAATAAAAAAATTTTTTTGTAAGGACTTTTCTTTAAAGGAATTTAAACAAAAGACCTTTTTAAGAGACAGTTGGCTGTTTAAACCCAAAGTACAACTCACTGAGAGAATCGCCGCATTATTTATTGGGGTAGAAAGGACCTGGAATGTAGAAAGACCCATTCTGCAGAGGAAAAAATAGAATCACTAACAGGCCTCATGCCTTGCACAGCCAGTGGCTAGAATACCTACCCCATCATACCCTGTGCTAGAAGGCCACTAGAACCATTTCAACTATGTTAGTTTTTCTTGGAAGCCAACAAGTGTTTGCCCAGTTAAGAGCGCGGTAACAATCAGTCAAGTTATGTTATAATGATTGTCGATCTCTTTAAAAGCCTTGTCAAGTTCCTTTTTGAGTAACCCTCACCCCACCCTTAGAGAAATTTATCTGTGGTTCACCTCTTTGAAGTACCTCATTGTTGTTCCACATTTACCATAGCCGAAAAACAAACAAACAAAAAAAAAGCTTTTTATTAACAAAGTGTTCAGAAGGGGGCGCCACTGTAAACAATGAGAGTTTTCGCTGCCCGGACAATTTTGTTGCAGAAACAGCTGAAAGCAATCAGGTCAGACAGAGCCAAGGGCTGGAGGGATTTTTAAAATGACAAAAACCGAACCAAATCTAACCAAAACAAAAATCAAAACCAATGGCCAAGATTTCAAGTTTGCTACTAAAGGTATGACATTCTCCTAAGACATGCGAGTGACTTGATCACTTTATTTATATATTTATATTTGAAGAAGAAGGAACTATTTGATGCAGCAAATCCACGTTGGTTAAAAATTACCAGATATGGGGGCTCCTGGGTGGCTCAGTGGTTTAGGCCTCTGCCTTCGGCTCAGGTCATGATTTCAGGGTCCTGGGATGGAGCCCCACATCGGGCTCTCTGCTCAGCGGGGAGCCTGCTTCCCCCCTCTCTCTCTGCCTCCCTCTCTACCTACTTGTGATCTGTCTGTCAAATGGGTAAATAAGATCTTTAAATAAAGAATTACTAGATGTGAAATACATCGAGGGTATGGGAAGGAAAATGATTTCACCTGATCTGACTAGGAAGTGGTTGATGCCTGAATTAAAGTGCCACAAAAAGAGTAGAGACCTGGGAAATATATGGGGTAAAAATCCCTAGAAAAACAGCAATAATAACTGGCTGCTCTTTATTGATCCAGATCCTGCGGTAGGCAAAGAAGAGCTGGTTTTAGCCAGAGGATGATCTCCGTTTGTCTTCATGATCTGGCATTTCCTGCAAGCCAGGCATGGGGCTCTGCACTAGAGCTGCAAATGCTGGGGGCCCTCATTGTCCCTTTTCTCTTCTCAGGGGGACAACGGGCATGTCCATGGTGCAGTGTGACAGGCTTTACCACAGGGAGATAATAGACTGCCAAGGGTAGGTGGGAGCTGGGAAAAGCCACTTAGGAACAGATTTTCAAGGGAGGTGATAGACAAGGGCAAAGCGAAGAATGAGGATGAGTGTGTCAAGTTTCAGAGTGCCAGGAGGCAGCACAGTGCATTCGGGAAACTACAGCAAGTTCATGACAACCGACAGCTGATCTGGCAGCGTCACCTGTGGATGGAGGCTGAGCCCCGGGGTTAACACTGGGGGTGAGAAGGTTTGTATACTATGGCGAGGAGGTGAGGTACTACACTGTGGGGGCACAGGGAGCTACCGGAGGATTTCAAATATCAGAATCGTAACCATAATAGAGTATTTCATTGCATCCTAGCTTTCATCAAGTGTAAGATGCACTATAGTTTATGTTCGACTAAGAAAGAGAAATGCTGTCAGTTAAAGTAGGATATGTCATCAAGTGCAAGGTGAGTGCCACCTTAAGAGATATTAAAATGGGGGGGGGGACAAATCTTAGAACAAGTAAATTGTGGTAGTAGAATAATTAAGAAAGATCCAACACTTGGATCAACTAAAGAAGTGATTATTGCTTACCATGTGCCCCAAACTATATTAAGTCCTAGAACAAGAGACGTGCTCATCTTGAAGCCTTGCAGCTGTTAGACCCAAGGTACAGAGGGCAGTAGCCAACGACCAGCAGGCCCCAAGTGCCATGTGAAGTCTCTAAGAGCAACTGCCTTTGAAAGAGAAAACGGTTGACAGTGGGCTTTCTGAGGTAGAGAATTACTAGCTGGGAAAGTAGTAAAATTGACACAGAATCGGAATTGATGCCCCTACATGACAGAGTTGGTGAAACTTCCCTTCTCAGAGATCTTGAGGCACCTCAGAAATGAATTTTTCATTTTGGACAGAACATTCAGGATAAATATGATCTGTTTGAATTCCTGGTTTCTCATTAGGACAGTTTCTTAGGCTTCACTGGCAGAAGAAAAGGGTTTTGATAATCCAGGGTAAATCCTGACAAAAGCAAAGCACGGTATCTATGAAAAACTAACCCCTCAGAGGAGAACAACAGATAAAGGGCCAGGCCTACCTGACCCTGCAGGATAGGTAAGGTTAGTCTGGCAACAGGGGTATTTGGGAACTGCCCATCTCCTGCTAGAAGAGCTAGAGAAGACCCCTTCCGGAGAGACCACCAAGAGAGGAGAGCAGTAGGTGCTAATGATGAAGAATATTTTAATCAGGGGCGCCTGGGTGGCTCAGTGGATTAAGCCTCTGCCTTCGGCTCGGGCCATGATCTCAGTGTCCTGGGATTGAGCCCCGCATCGGGCTCTTTGCTCAGCAGGAGCCTGCTTTTCTATCTCTCTCTGCCTGACTCTCCGCCTACTTGTGATTTCTCTCTCTGTCAAATAAATACAGAAAATCTTTAAAAAAAAAAAAAGAATATTTTAATCAGCAGAGATGGTCAAAATGACAAAGTTCCATGATCAGAGTAAACATATGGGATTTAAAAATAAAAAATAAAAAAATTTTTTTGTAAGGACTTTTCTTTAAAGGAATTTAAACAAAAGACCTTTTTAAGAGACAGTTGGCTGTTTAAACCCAAAGTACAACTCACTGAGAGAATCGCCACATTATTTATTGGGGTAGAAAGGACCTGGAATGTAGAAAGACCCATTCTGCAGAGGAAAAAATAGAATCACTAACAGGCCTCATGCCTTGCACAGCCAGTGGCTAGAATACCTACCCCATCATACCCTGTGCTAGAAGGCCACTAGAACCATTTCAACTATGTTAGTTTTTCTTGGAAGCCAACAAGTGTTTGCCCAGTTAAGAGCGCGGTAACAATCAGTCAAGTTATGTTATAATGATTGTCGATATCTTTAAAAGCCTTGTCAAGTTCCTTTTTGAGTAACCCTCACCCCACCCTTAGAGAAATTTATCTGTGGTTCACCTCTTTGAAGTACCTCATTGTTGTTCCACATTTACCATAGCCGAAAAACAAACAAACAAAAAAAAAGCTTTTTATTAACAAAGTGTTCAGAAGGGGGCGCCACTGTAAACAATGAGAGTTTTCGCTGCCCGGACAATTTTGTTGCAGAAACAGCTGAAAGCAATCAGGTCAGACAGAGCCAAGGGCTGGAGGGATTTTTAAAATGACAAAAACCGAACCAAATCTAACCAAAACAAAAATCAAAACCAATGGCCAAGATTTCAAGTTTGCTACTAAAGGTATGACATTGTCCTAAGACATGCGAGTGACTTGATCACTTTATTTATATATTTATATTTGAAGAAGAAGGAACTATTTGATGCAGCAAATCCACGTTGGTTAAAAATTACCAGATATGGGGGCTCCTGGGTGGCTCAGTGGTTTAGGCCTCTGCCTTCGGCTCAGGTCATGATTTCAGGGTCCTGGAATGGAGCCCCACATCGGGCTCTCTGCTCAGCGGGGAGCCTGCTTCCCCCCTCTCTCTCTGCCTCCCTCTCTACCTACTTGTGATCTGTCTGTCAAATGGGTAAATAAGATCTTTAAATAAAGAATTACTAGATGTGAAATACATCGAGGGTATGGGAAGGAAAATGATTTCACCTGATCTGACTAGGAAGTGGTTGATGCCTGAATTAAAGTGCCACAAAAAGAGTAGAGACCTGGGAAATATATGGGGTAAAAATCCCTAGAAAAACAGCAATAATAACTGGCTGCTCTTTATTGATCCAGATCCTGCGGTAGGCAAAGAAGAGCTGGTTTTAGCCAGAGGATGATCTCCGTTTGTCTTCATGATCTGGCATTTCCTGCAAGCCAGGCATGGGGCTCTGCACTAGAGCTGCAAATGCTGGGGGCCCTCATTGTCCCTTTTCTCTTCTCAGGGGGACAACGGGCATGTCCATGGTGCAGTGTGACAGGCTTTACCACAGGGAGATAATAGACTGCCAAGGGTAGGTGGGAGCTGGGAAAAGCCACTTAGGAACAGATTTTCAAGGGAGGTGATAGACAAGGGCAAAGCGAAGAATGAGGATGAGTGTGTCAAGTTTCAGAGTGCCAGGAGGCAGCACAGTGCATTTGGGAAACTACAGCAAGTTCATGACAACCGACAGCTGATCTGGCAGCGTCACCTGTGGATGGAGGCTGAGCCCCGGGGTTAACACTGGGGGTGAGAAGGTTTGTATACTATGGCGAGGAGGTGAGGTACTACACAGTGGGGGCACAGGGAGCTACCGGAGGATTTCAAATATCAGAATCGTAACCATAATAGAGTATTTCATTGCATCCTAGCTTTCATCAAGTGTAAGATGCACTATAGTTTATGTTCGACTAAGAAAGAGAAATGCTGTCAGTTAAAGTAGGATATGTCATCAAGTGCAAGGTGAGTGCCACCTTAAGAGATATTAAAATGGGGGGGGGGGACAAATCTTAGAACAAGTAAATTGTGGTAGTAGAATAATTAAGAAAGATCCAACACTTGGATCAACTAAAGAAGTGATTATTGCTTACCATGTGCCCCAAACTATATTAAGTCCTAGAACAAGAGACGTGCTCATCTTGAAGCCTTGCAGCTGTTAGACCCAAGGTACAGATGGCAGTAGCCAACGACCAGCAGGCTCCAAGTGCCATGTGAAGACTCTAAGAGCAACTGCCTTTGAAAGAGAAAACGGTTGACAGTGGGCTTTCTGAGGTAGAGAATTACTAGCTGGGAAAGTAGTAAAATTGACACAGAATCGGAATTGATGCCCCTACATGACAGAGTTGGTGAAACTTCCCTTCTCAGAGATCTTGAGGCACCTCAGAAATGAATTTTTCATTTTGGACAGAACATTCAGGATAAATATGATCTGTTTGAATTCCTGGTTTCTCATTAGGACAGTTTCTTAGGCTTCACTGGCAGAAGAAAAGGGTTTTGATAATCCAGGGTAAATCCTGACAAAAGCAAAGCACGGTATCTATGAAAAACTAACCCCTCAGAGGAGAACAACAGATAAAGGGCCAGGCCTACCTGACCCTGCAGGATAGGTAAGGTTAGTCTGGCAACAGGGGTATTTGGGAACTGCCCATCTCCTGCTAGAAGAGCTAGAGAAGACCCCTTCCGGAGAGACCACCAAGAGAGGAGAGCAGTAGGTGCTAATGATGAAGAATATTTTAATCAGGGGCGCCTGGGTGGCTCAGTGGATTAAGCCTCTGCCTTCGGCTCGAGCCATGATCTCAGTGTCCTGGGATTGAGCCCCGCATCGGGCTCTTTGCTCAGCAGGAGCCTGCTTTTCTATCTCTCTCTGCCTGACTCTCCGCCTACTTGTGATTTCTCTCTCTGTCAAATAAATACAGAAAATCTTTAAAAAAAAAAAAAAAGAATATTTTAATCAGCAGAGATGGTCAAAATGACAAAGTTCCATGATCAGAGTAAACATATGGGATTTAAAAATAAAAAATAAAAAAATTTTTTTGTAAGGACTTTTCTTTAAAGGAATTTAAACAAAAGACCTTTTTAAGAGACAGTTGGCTGTTTAAACCCAAAGTACAACTCACTGAGAGAATCGCCACATTATTTATTGGGGTAGAAAGGACCTGGAATGTAGAAAGACCCATTCTGCAGAGGAAAAAATAGAATCACTAACAGGCCTCATGCCTTGCACAGCCAGTGGCTAGAATACCTACCCCATCATACCCTGTGCTAGAAGGCCACTAGAACCATTTCAACTATGTTAGTTTTTCTTGGAAGCCAACAAGTGTTTGCCCAGTTAAGAGCGCGGTAACAATCAGTCAAGTTATGTTATAATGATTGTCGATCTCTTTAAAAGCCTTGTCAAGTTCCTTTTTGAGTAACCCTCACCCCACCCTTAGAGAAATTTATCTGTGGTTCACCTCTTTGAAGTACCTCATTGTTGTTCCACATTTACCATAGCCGAAAAACAAACAAACAAAAAAAAAGCTTTTTATTAACAAAGTGTTCAGAAGGGGGCGCCACTGTAAACAATGAGAGTTTTCGCTGCCCGGACAATTTTGTTGCAGAAACAGCTGAAAGCAATCAGGTCAGACAGAGCCAAGGGCTGGAGGGATTTTTAAAATGACAAAAACCGAACCAAATCTAACCAAAACAAAAATCAAAACCAATGGCCAAGATTTCAAGTTTGCTACTAAAGGTATGACATTCTCCTAAGACATGCGAGTGACTTGATCACTTTATTTATATATTTATATTTGAAGAAGAAGGAACTATTTGATGCAGCAAATCCACGTTGGTTAAAAATTACCAGATATGGGGGCTCCTGGGTGGCTCAGTGGTTTAGGCCTCTGCCTTCGGCTCAGGTCATGATTTCAGGGTCCTGGGATGGAGCCCCACATCGGGCTCTCTGCTCAGCGGGGAGCCTGCTTCCCCCCTCTCTCTCTGCCTCCCTCTCTACCTACTTGTGATCTGTCTGTCAAATGGGTAAATAAGATCTTTAAATAAAGAATTACTAGATGTGAAATACATCGAGGGTATGGGAAGGAAAATGATTTCACCTGATCTGACTAGGAAGTGGTTGATGCCTGAATTAAAGTGCCACAAAAAGAGTAGAGACCTGGGAAATATATGGGGTAAAAATCCCTAGAAAAACAGCAATAATAACTGGCTGCTCTTTATTGATCCAGATCCTGCGGTAGGCAAAGAAGAGCTGGTTTTAGCCAGAGGATGATCTCCGTTTGTCTTCATGATCTGGCATTTCCTGCAAGCCAGGCATGGGGCTCTGCACTAGAGCTGCAAATGCTGGGGGCCCTCATTGTCCCTTTTCTCTTCTCAGGGGGACAACGGGCATGTCCATGGTGCAGTGTGACAGGCTTTACCACAGGGAGATAATAGACTGCCAAGGGTAGGTGGGAGCTGGGAAAAGCCACTTAGGAACAGATTTTCAAGGGAGGTGATAGACAAGGGCAAAGCGAAGAATGAGGATGAGTGTGTCAAGTTTCAGAGTGCCAGGAGGCAGCACAGTGCATTCGGGAAACTACAGCAAGTTCATGACAACCTACAGCTGATCTGGCAGCGTCACCTGTGGATGGAGGCTGAGCCCCGGGGTTAACACTGGGGGTGAGAAGGTTTGTATACTATGGCGAGGAGGTGAGGTACTACACTGTGGGGGCACAGGGAGCTACCGGAGGATTTCAAATATCAGAATCGTAACCATAATAGAGTATTTCATTGCATCCTAGCTTTCATCAAGTGTAAGATGCACTATAGTTTATGTTCGACTAAGAAAGAGAAATGCTGTCAGTTAAAGTAGGATATGTCATCAAGTGCAAGGTGAGTGCCACCTTAAGAGATATTAAAATGGGGGGGGGGACAAATCTTAGAACAAGTAAATTGTGGTAGTAGAATAATTAAGAAAGATCCAACACTTGGATCAACTAAAGAAGTGATTATTGCTTACCATGTGCCCCAAACTATATTAAGTCCTAGAACAAGAGACGTGCTCATCTTGAAGCCTTGCAGCTGTTAGACCCAAGGTACAGATGGCAGTAGCCAACGACCAGCAGGCTCCAAGTGCCATGTGAAGACTCTAAGAGCAACTGCCTTTGAAAGAGAAAACGGTTGACAGTGGGCTTTCTGAGGTAGAGAATTACTAGCTGGGAAAGTAGTAAAATTGACACAGAATCGGAATTGATGCCCCTACATGACAGAGTTGGTGAAACTTCCCTTCTCAGAGATCTTGAGGCACCTCAGAAATGAATTTTTCATTTTGGACAGAACATTCAGGATAAATATGATCTGTTTGAATTCCTGGTTTCTCATTAGGACAGTTTCTTAGGCTTCACTGGCAGAAGAAAAGGGTTTTGATAATCCAGGGTAAATCCTGACAAAAGCAAAGCACGGTATCTATGAAAAACTAACCCCTCAGAGGAGAACAACAGATAAAGGGCCAGGCCTACCTGACCCTGCAGGATAGGTAAGGTTAGTCTGGCAACAGGGGTATTTGGGAACTGCCCATCTCCTGCTAGAAGAGCTAGAGAAGACCCCTTCCGGAGAGACCACCAAGAGAGGAGAGCAGTAGGTGCTAATGATGAAGAATATTTTAATCAGGGGCGCCTGGGTGGCTCAGTGGATTAAGCCTCTGCCTTCGGCTCGGGCCATGATCTCAGTGTCCTGGGATTGAGCCCCGCATCGGGCTCTTTGCTCAGCAGGAGCCTGCTTTTCTATCTCTCTCTGCCTGACTCTCTGCCTACTTGTGATTTCTCTCTCTGTCAAATAAATACAGAAAATCTTTAAAAAAAAAAAAGAATATTTTAATCAGCAGAGATGGTCAAAATGACAAAGTTCCATGATCAGAGTAAACATATGGGATTTAAAAATAAAAAATAAAAAAATTTTTTTGAAAGGACTTTTCTTTAAAGGAATTTAAACAAAAGACCTTTTTAAGAGACAGTTGGCTGTTTAAACCCAAAGTACAACTCACTGAGAGAATCGCCGCATTATTTATTGGGGTAGAAAGGACCTGGAATGTAGAAAGACCCATTCTGCAGAGGAAAAAATAGAATCACTAACAGGCCTCATGCCTTGCACAGCCAGTGGCTAGAATACCTACCCCATCATACCCTGTGCTAGAAGGCCACTAGAACCATTTCAACTATGTTAGTTTTTCTTGGAAGCCAACAAGTGTTTGCCCAGTTAAGAGCGCGGTAACAATCAGTCAAGTTATGTTATAATGATTGTCGATATCTTTAAAAGCCTTGTCAAGTTCCTTTTTGAGTAACCCTCACCCCACCCTTAGAGAAATTTATCTGTGGTTCACCTCTTTGAAGTACCTCATTGTTGTTCCACATTTACCATAGCCGAAAAACAAACAAACAAAAAAAAAGCTTTTTATTAACAAAGTGTTCAGAAGGGGGCGCCACTGTAAACAATGAGAGTTTTCGCTGCCCGGACAATTTTGTTGCAGAAACAGCTGAAAGCAATCAGGTCAGACAGAGCCAAGGGCTGGAGGGATTTTTAAAATGACAAAAACCGAACCAAATCTAACCAAAACAAAAATCAAAACCAATGGCCAAGATTTCAAGTTTGCTACTAAAGGTATGACATTCTCCTAAGACATGCGAGTGACTTGATCACTTTATTTATATATTTATATTTGAAGAAGAAGGAACTATTTGATGCAGCAAATCCACGTTGGTTAAAAATTACCAGATATGGGGGCTCCTGGGTGGCTCAGTGGTTTAGGCCTCTGCCTTCGGCTCAGGTCATGATTTCAGGGTCCTGGGATGGAGCCCCACATCGGGCTCTCTGCTCAGCGGGGAGCCTGCTTCCCCCCTCTCTCTCTGCCTCCCTCTCTACCTACTTGTGATCTGTCTGTCAAATGGGTAAATAAGATCTTTAAATAAAGAATTACTAGATGTGAAATACATCGAGGGTATGGGAAGGAAAATGATTTCACCTGATCTGACTAGGAAGTGGTTGATGCCTGAATTAAAGTGCCACAAAAAGAGTAGAGACCTGGGAAATATATGGGGTAAAAATCCCTAGAAAAACAGCAATAATAACTGGCTGCTCTTTATTGATCCAGATCCTGCGGTAGGCAAAGAAGAGCTGGTTTTAGCCAGAGGATGATCTCCGTTTGTCTTCATGATCTGGCATTTCCTGCAAGCCAGGCATGGGGCTCTGCACTAGAGCTGCAAATGCTGGGGGCCCTCATTGTCCCTTTTCTCTTCTCAGGGGGACAACGGGCATGTCCATGGTGCAGTGTGACAGGCTTTACCACAGGGAGATAATAGACTGCCAAGGGTAGGTGGGAGCTGGGAAAAGCCACTTAGGAACAGATTTTCAAGGGAGGTGATAGACAAGGGCAAAGCGAAGAATGAGGATGAGTGTGTCAAGTTTCAGAGTGCCAGGAGGCAGCACAGTGCATTCGGGAAACTACAGCAAGTTCATGACAACCGACAGCTGATCTGGCAGCGTCACCTGTGGATGGAGGCTGAGCCCCGGGGTTAACACTGGGGGTGAGAAGGTTTGTATACTATGGCGAGGAGGTGAGGTACTACACTGTGGGGGCACAGGGAGCTACCGGAGGATTTCAAATATCAGAATCGTAACCATAATAGAGTATTTCATTGCATCCTAGCTTTCATCAAGTGTAAGATGCACTATAGTTTATGTTCGACTAAGAAAGAGAAATGCTGTCAGTTAAATTAGGATATGTCATCAAGTGCAAGGTGAGTGCCACCTTAAGAGATATTAAAATGGGGGGGGGACAAATCTTAGAACAAGTAAATTGTGGTAGTAGAATAATTAAGAAAGATCCAACACTTGGATCAACTAAAGAAGTGATTATTGCTTACCATGTGCCCCAAACTATATTAAGTCCTAGAACAAGAGACGTGCTCATCTTGAAGCCTTGCAGCTGTTAGACCCAAGGTACAGATGGCAGTAGCCAACGACCAGCAGGCTCCAAGTGCCATGTGAAGACTCTAAGAGCAACTGCCTTTGAAAGAGAAAACGGTTGACAGTGGGCTTTCTGAGGTAGAGAATTACTAGCTGGGAAAGTAGTAAAATTGACACAGAATCGGAATTGATGCCCCTACATGACAGAGTTGGTGAAACTTCCCTTCTCAGAGATCTTGAGGCACCTCAGAAATGAATTTTTCATTTTGGACAGAACATTCAGGATAAATATGATCTGTTTGAAATCCTGGTTTCTCATTAGGACAGTTTCTTAGGCTTCACTGGCAGAAGAAAAGGGTTTTGATAATCCAGGGTAAATCCTGACAAAAGCAAAGCACGGTATCTATGAAAAACTAACCCCTCAGAGGAGAACAACAGATAAAGGGCCAGGCCTACCTGACCCTGCAGGATAGGTAAGGTTAGTCTGGCAACAGGGGTATTTGGGAACTGCCCATCTCCTGCTAGAAGAGCTAGAGAAGACCCCTTCCGGAGAGACCACCAAGAGAGGAGAGCAGTAGGTGCTAATGATGAAGAATATTTTAATCAGGGGCGCCTGGGTGGCTCAGTGGATTAAGCCTCTGCCTTCGGCTCGGGCCATGATCTCAGTGTCCTGGGATTGAGCCCCGCATCGGGCTCTTTGCTCAGCAGGAGCCTGCTTTTCTATCTCTCTCTGCCTGACTCTCCGCCTACTTGTGATTTCTCTCTCTGTCAAATAAATACAGAAAATCTTTAAAAAAAAAAAAAAAGAATATTTTAATCAGCAGAGATGGTCAAAATGACAAAGTTCCATGATCAGAGTAAACATATGGGATTTAAAAATAAAAAATAAAAAAATTTTTTTGAAAGGACTTTTCTTTAAAGGAATTTAAACAAAAGACCTTTTTAAGAGACAGTTGGCTGTTTAAACCCAAAGTACAACTCACTGAGAGAATCGCCGCATTATTTATTGGGGTAGAAAGGACCTGGAATGTAGAAAGACCCATTCTGCAGAGGAAAAAATAGAATCACTAACAGGCCTCATGCCTTGCACAGCCAGTGGCTAGAATACCTACCCCATCATACCCTGTGCTAGAAGGCCACTAGAACCATTTCAACTATGTTAGTTTTTCTTGGAAGCCAACAAGTGTTTGCCCAGTTAAGAGCGCGGTAACAATCAGTCAAGTTATGTTATAATGATTGTCGATCTCTTTAAAAGCCTTGTCAAGTTCCTTTTTGAGTAACCCTCACCCCACCCTTAGAGAAATTTATCTGTGGTTCACCTCTTTGAAGTACCTCATTGTTGTTCCACATTTACCATAGCCGAAAAACAAACAAACAAAAAAAAAGCTTTTTATTAACAAAGTGTTCAGAAGGGGGCGCCACTGTAAACAATGAGAGTTTTCGCTGCCCGGACAATTTTGTTGCAGAAACAGCTGAAAGCAATCAGGTCAGACAGAGCCAAGGGCTGGAGGGATTTTTAAAATGACAAAAACCGAACCAAATCTAACCAAAACAAAAATCAAAACCAATGGCCAAGATTTCAAGTTTGCTACTAAAGGTATGACATTCTCCTAAGACATGCGAGTGACTTGATCACTTTATTTATATATTTATATTTGAAGAAGAAGGAACTATTTGATGCAGCAAATCCACGTTGGTTAAAAATTACCAGATATGGGGGCTCCTGGGTGGCTCAGTGGTTTAGGCCTCTGCCTTCGGCTCAGGTCATGATTTCAGGGTCCTGGGATGGAGCCCCACATCGGGCTCTCTGCTCAGCGGGGAGCCTGCTTCCCCCCTCTCTCTCTGCCTCCCTCTCTACCTACTTGTGATCTGTCTGTCAAATGGGTAAATAAGATCTTTAAATAAAGAATTACTAGATGTGAAATACATCGAGGGTATGGGAAGGAAAATGATTTCACCTGATCTGACTAGGAAGTGGTTGATGCCTGAATTAAAGTGCCACAAAAAGAGTAGAGACCTGGGAAATATATGGGGTAAAAATCCCTAGAAAAACAGCAATAATAACTGGCTGCTCTTTATTGATCCAGATCCTGCGGTAGGCAAAGAAGAGCTGGTTTTAGCCAGAGGATGATCTCCGTTTGTCTTCATGATCTGGCATTTCCTGCAAGCCAGGCATGGGGCTCTGCACTAGAGCTGCAAATGCTGGGGGCCCTCATTGTCCCTTTTCTCTTCTCAGGGGGACAACGGGCATGTCCATGGTGCAGTGTGAAAGGCTTTACCACAGGGAGATAATAGACTGCCAAGGGTAGGTGGGAGCTGGGAAAAGCCACTTAGGAACAGATTTTCAAGGGAGGTGATAGACAAGGGCAAAGCGAAGAATGAGGATGAGTGTGTCAAGTTTCAGAGTGCCAGGAGGCAGCACAGTGCATTCGGGAAACTACAGCAAGTTCATGACAACCGACAGCTGATCTGGCAGCGTCACCTGTGGATGGAGGCTGAGCCCCGGGGTTAACACTGGGGGTGAGAAGGTTTGTATACTATGGCGAGGAGGTGAGGTACTACACAGTGGGGGCACAGGGAGCTACCGGAGGATTTCAAATATCAGAATCGTAACCATAATAGAGTATTTCATTGCATCCTAGCTTTCATCAAGTGTAAGATGCACTATAGTTTATGTTCGACTAAGAAAGAGAAATGCTGTCAGTTAAAGTAGGATATGTCATCAAGTGCAAGGTGAGTGCCACCTTAAGAGATATTAAAATGGGGGGGGGACAAATCTTAGAACAAGTAAATTGTGGTAGTAGAATAATTAAGAAAGATCCAACACTTGGATCAACTAAAGAAGTGATTATTGCTTACCATGTGCCCCAAACTATATTAAGTCCTAGAACAAGAGACGTGCTCATCTTGAAGCCTTGCAGCTGTTAGACCCAAGGTACAGAGGGCAGTAGCCAAC
>NW_028134370.1:0-69000 GCF_964662115.1 Mustela nivalis | reverse complement strand
ATTGATGTTTGTTGATATGTTTTATCATAACTAATTTTCCCTCCCTTATCTAGATTCCCCAGCTTTCAGACAGGTGGACACTTCAATAAACCATACCCAAGGGATGTATCAAGTACTTCTTAGACATTCTCTCAGATCCTTGAGGTCTCATTTTGCCTAGGGATTTGCAATAGGTTCTGCCAGAGGCACCACTGTGACAACTGATGTCCATGGTCTATCTCCTGCTAAGCTCAAGAGGTCACTGGTTTCCAAGTTTATCTATAAAATTAATGCATTCCAGCAAGTTCTTTTTTTTTTTTTTTTTTTTTTTTAAAGATTTTATTTATTTATTTGACAGAGAGAAATCACAAGTAGATAGAGAGGCAGGCAGAGAGAGAGAGAGGGAAGCAGGCTCCCTGCTGAGCAGAGAGCCCAATGCGGGACTCGATCCCAGGACCCTGAGATCATGACCTGAGCCGAAGGCAGCGGCTTAACCCACTGAGCCACCCAGGCGCCCCAGCAAGTTCTTTTTTTTAATATTAACAAACTTATTTTAAAGTTTATATGGAGAGGCAAAGACTCACAATAGTCAACATAGTGTTGAAGGAGAACAAAGACTGAGGACTGACTTCAAAGTTTACTAAAGCGATTGGGCACCTGGGTGGCTCAGTTGGTTAAGCCTCTGCCTTCCGGCTCAGGTCATGATCCCAGGGGCCAGGGATCGAGTCCGGCATTGGGTTCTCTGCTCAGCAGGGAGCCTGCTTCTCCTCATCTCTCTCTCTGGCTGTCTCTCTGCCCATTTGTGATCTCTCTCTCTGTCAAATAAATAAATAAAATCTTAAAAAAAAGTTTACCATAACGATAATTGTAAGCATGATATTGTAATACCACAGAGAGACTAGATTAAAGCAACAGAATATATATTATCAATTATATTTTATATTTAATAGAAAAGCAAAAGCAATACAAGAGAGCAAAATACAATCTTTTAAACAAATGGTTCTGTAGCAATGGTGAAGCTAAATCTAAAAATATAAAATAAAATAAATCCAGGCAGATATCCTACACTCTTCACAAAAATGAACTCAGATTGGATTATAAACCTAAACATGAAACATGTAGAAGGTAATATAGAAGAAAATTTAAATGACCTTGGTTTTCGCAATAACTTTAGCTACAAAAGCACAAGCACTGAATTTAAAAATGTCTACTCTGTGAAACACAATGCCAAGAGAATGAAAAGGCAAAGCACAGACTATGAGAAAAAATTTGCAAAATACACATCTGGCAAAGGACTGTTAATCAAAAATACACAAAGACCCCTAAAAACTCAACAATGGGGGAAAGACCGGATTAAAAATGAGCCAAAGGCCTTAGCAGATACCTCACCAAAGAAAATATTACAGATGGCAAATAAGCATATAAAAAGATGCTTCACATCATATGTCATCAGGAAAATGCAAATTAAAACAAAAAAGAGACACCAGTACATACCCAGAATCCAGAGCACTGACAACAGAACACGAAATGTTGGTGAGGATGTGGAGCAACAGGAATGTTCTTCCATGTGTATTGAGAATAAAGAATGGAAAACAACTTGGCAGTTTCTTACAAAACTAAACATATTTTTGCCAGATTATTCAGCAGTAGCAGCTCTTGGTATTTATCCAAAGAAGATGAAATCTATACCCACAAAGATGTCTATAGTAGTTTTATTCATAACTGACAAAAGCTTGGAAGCAACCAAGATATCCTTCCATAAGTGAAAGGTCAAAGAAAGTGTAGTACATGCAAACAATGGAATATTATTTAATGCTAGAGAAATGAATTACCAAGCTATGAAAAGATATGGATATAAATATTTAATAAATATTTGATTTTAGGCTTCTACAAGTCTATCAATGTTATTAGTATATTTTAACAGTGAATGCTCAGCATTCATGAATTTACCTAATAAAACATTTTGGGTTCAATATTTTAAATACTTCAACCTCTATGATTATATTCCTAATAATTTTGAATTGGGGTAAATAAACCTTAATTTTTTGTAACTTGTTTCTTATTGCAAGAGAGCTCAATGAAATTTTAGAAAATAAAAATTTACAAAAAAAAAAGTTTAGTTTATTATTGCCAAATAATTTAAAACTTTATCTTATATTCAAATACATATATTTTTCTAAATTGATTTATATGCTACTAAAACCAAAAACTTTTAGTTATACTAGATTTCATATCCTGCAATCAATGCCAGAAATCCATCTGGCAATGATTTGTCTTAAATAGAGTTAAGATGGGTGTTATTACAATGCAAGATGGAAACAAAGATAGTATAACAATTGGTGTTACATAACTTTTCCGTTTTGATCAAGTTACTAATCTACAAAAGGCTTTTATCAGTGACAGACTTGGGACTTTAACAAAACTTTTAAACTAGCATGTGCGACTCATTCCTAGAAAACAACACAATCAATAACACTTTATTTAGATTAAATCATGACTATTTCTCCATTTGAATAAAAAAGGTAGCAACCCCAATAAGTTTATTGAACATGAAAAGTTGAAATGCTATAATGCTCCTAAGGAATTAAATGATCCAGTCAAGAATTACAAAAAAAGGATATAAATTACCAAAGTGTTTGTATAATTGTAATGTACAACTGCCCATTATCGTTCCATAGTGTAGGCTTGTACAAGAACTCTATAAAAGAACTCCACTTCTAAACTGTGGAAAATATGTTCCCTTTTCCCCTATATACAACTATTAAGCCATTCATTTAGCTTTTAAAATATCCACTTAATACAGGCTTTTTACACATTTGAACAGGCAGCAGGGCTCTATTCTTATCGCTTACATCTGAAGGATAGACTTCTAGCGTAAGAGGTAAAGCCCATAAAGGAGCCCAATAATAACAACAAAATACAGTTTAGTGAGCCCTTACAATCTGCCAGCTACCTTTCTGAGAATACTTCAATTAATAAAACATATAAAATACCTGACCACAAAGAGCTCACATTCTTTTGAAATATAATAGTGAAATAAACCAATAATAGAGGGGCACCTGGGTGGCTCAGTCCATTGAGTGACTGCCTTTGGCTTGGGTCATGATCTCAGGGTCCTGGGATGTAACTCCCCAGCAGGCTTTCTAGGCAGTGGGGTGTTTTCTTCTTCCTCTGCGCACCCTCCCAATTCTCTCTCTCTCTGTCTCAAATAAGAAAATAAACCAGTAATAGAATAATGATTGATGGTTGATGGTGATAAGTGATACAAAGAAATACAAGAAAGGTAAAAGCCATTGGGGAATGCTGGGATGAAAGTTAATTTTATTTTGTTTTGGGTGGTTATATCTCATTTATGAGATGTTATTTGCACAAAGACCCAGGAAGTGAAGGAGAGTGTTATACAAATATTAAAGGAAAAGATTGCTCTAGGCAGAGCAAGTAAGTATATAGACTTTGTGTGAACAGCTTGTCTGTTACTTTTGAGGAAAAGCAAGGAGGCCAATGAGGAGTTCATAGTGGTGGAGAGAGGAAGAACGTATTGATGTATGACCTTCTAGTACATTGAAACGCCTTCAGTTTTTATTTAATATGAAAGGGGAAGATACCAAAAGTCTTTCAACAGCAGAATAAAATCATATGACTTGATTTTTAGGTTAAATTGCTGTACCAAAATAAATTTGCATGGAGAAAGGAGTGCAGTATGTGTGGAAGTGGGGTTATCAATCAAGTCAATAATTCAGGAACATATGATGGTGTTTTTAGCATGCTGGGTGGTAATAGAAGTGGTGAGGTATGGTTTTCATTGTGTATATATTTTGATGGTGAATATTCTGGTGAACAGGATGGGGTATGTGCAGGACAGACATCAACATTTATTTTACCTGCACAAACAGAAGGGTGGAGTCTTCATTCCCTGATATGGAGAGAACTCTGAGTTCAAATGTTCTTTCTCATTAAATGGCATAGTGATGATGAGGATTTAGTCAGACAGTGAAAGAGAGCAGTAAGCATAGTGTTAAGCGGTAAGACATTATAATACATTGGAACATCAAAAAACGTTGTGTTGGATCATCTGTTTATGTGAGTAAATAAATAAATAAAGCTTCCTGGGGTTCTGATAGAGGTAAAGAAGACTGCTATATGATCCAAAGGGGCACGTGCACCAAATGTTTCTAGCATTAATATCCACAATAGGCAAACTATGGAAAGAACCTAGATGTCCATCAACAAATGAAATATATATATATATATATATATATATATATATATATATATATATATACACACACACAATGGAATACTATTCAGCCATCAAAAGAAATGAAATCTTGCCATTTGCGTTGACATGGATGGAACTGGAGGGTATTATGCTTAGCAAAATAAGTCAACCAGAGAAAGTCACTATCATATGATCTCCCTGATATGAGGAAATGGAGGTGCAATGTGGGGGGTTTGGGGAACAGGAAAAGAGTAAATGAAACAAGATGGGATCGGGAGGGAGACAAACCATAAGAGACTCTTAATCTCACAAAACAAACTGAGAGTTGCCGGGGGGGGGGGTGGGGAGGTTAGGGAGAGGGTGGTGGGGTTATGAACATTGGGGAGGGTATGTGCTGTGGTGAGTGCTGTGAAGTGTGTAAACCTGGCGATTCACAGACCTGTACCCCTGGGGCTAATAATACATTATATGTTAATTAAGAAGAAGAAAGAAGAAGAAGAAGAAGAAGAAGAAGAAGAAGAAGAAGAAGAAGACTACTATAAATCAAATGCTATGGTTTTCAGCATAGAGTGTGTAATCAGGCATATTTTATTAAAGTAACCAAGTAAAATGAGGTCGAAAATTGGAATAACAGAAAACATAAAAATCAGAGATTTTAAAAAGAGATATGGGACAGTGTAGAGAATATAGTCAATGATATTATAATAGTGTTATATGGTGACAGATGGTGGCTATATTTGTAGTGATCATAGAATAATGTATGGAGATCTTGAAAACCTGAAACCAATGTAACACTGACTATCAACTACACTCAAATAAAAAAATAGTAAAAGGAAACATTTTAATTTAAAAAGATAAAAAGAGGGACAAGAATTTGAAAAGTGAATTTCAAAAAGAGTAAAGATGAGGCTAAGACATACTCTGAACCTTGAGGAAAACACCATTTTGAAAATTCTTCCCATTTTGAGAAAACTCAAATGAATCAATACCATAAAAGAACCCATTTTAACCGAGAGATGTAATGAATGCTCAAGAAATAATTTTATGACAGGATAATTCTTCCCTATGAAACAGCATACAGAAACCCGGGGAAACACCTGGAAGCAAAATAAACTATACTGAAAATAAGAATTAGGAAAAAGATAAATGATGAAAGATAAGAAAATTAGACCTGCGACAGAGACCTAGTGAAGAGAATTTTTAGCTTGTGGTTTAATGTTTTTGAGGATAATCTAAAGTTCATAACTGCCTTGAGGCAGGCTGGTTGTAGGCAGTTTAGGCAGACCCCTAAGAGAGTCCTACTTTGGGCTGGACAAAGACAAATCCAACCATTTGACTAAAGTGTCTGTGAAGATGTTGAAGTCAGATGCAGCAGAGAAAGACCTGTCAAACCTAATCTCAGAAATGGAGATGATGAAGATGATTGGACAGCACAAGGACACCATCAACCTGCTGGGTCCTGCACACAGGATGGTCCTTCGTACACTATCATGGAATATGCCTCCAAAGACAACATACAGGAGTACCTGCAGGCCCAGAGGCCTCCTGACCTGGAGTACTGTTACAATATCAGCCACAATGCAGCAGAGCAACTCTCCTCCAAGCACCCGGTATTCTTTGCCTACCAGGTAGCCTGAGGCATGGAGTACCTTGCCTCCAAGAAGTGCATACACCAAGACCTGGCCACCAGGGAAGTGCTGGT
Source organism: Mustela nivalis (assembly GCF_964662115.1). Lineage (NCBI taxonomy): Eukaryota > Metazoa > Chordata > Mammalia > Carnivora > Mustelidae > Mustela > Mustela nivalis. The sequence goes on along the minus strand of NW_028134370.1, from coordinate 63,100 downwards.
GACAAAGGACAACATGATGAAGATCTCAGACTTCAGCCTTGCCAGAGATATCACCACATCAGTTACTATAAAATGAGAACCAACAGTGGACTGCCTGTGAAGTGGATGGTCCCTAAGGCCATGTTTGACCAGATCTACATCCACCAGAGTGACTTCTGGTCTTTTGGGGGTGATCCTGTGCAAAATTTTCACTCTGGAAGCCTCCCATATCCTGGAGTGCCTGTGGAGGTGGTTTTCAAGCTGCTGAAGGAGTCATTTGATGGATAAGCCAATAAGTGCACCAGAGAGTTATACACAATAATGAGGGGTGGCTGGCATGTGGTACCTTCAAGCTGCTGGTAGAAGACCTGGATCATACTGTGGCCTTGACCTCCAACCAGGAGTACCCGGACCTGTCCTTGGCCCTGGAACAATACTGTCTATGCTTTCCCAACACCCAAAGCTTCACCTGCTCCTCAGAGAAGAATTCCACCTTCTCTCATGTGCCGTTGCCCAGGGAGGCCTATCTGCCCTGACACCCAGCCCAGCTTGCCAATGGTGGACTCAAATGACTAGTATCCCTATTACTCCTGTCCAGATTCCGTCATAAGCTGTAACCCTTACCCCCCACCCTCCCTGCAAGACTCACTGCCTTCTCCTTTGTCCCTTTCCTACTGGCAGGAGCCAGCTGCCTACCTGAGGCCTTCACCCCTTGAAGTTCACCTCTCTTCCCCTTCCTCTTCCTCCTCCTTACAACCTGCTCATGAAAGAAAGGAACAGAGAGGCAGGTACTTGCTCGTGGCTACTTCCTTCCCTCCCATATGTTGGACCAAGACCCCTCCCTGTCATCTGGTACTGCCTAGACGTCGAGAGAGTTGGAGATGAGGCATGCCAGTGAAAGCTGTTGGAGCTTTCCTGGTTTGGTTTTGTCTGCTTAGCATAACATGTAAGACTGAGTTCTGGTGGCAGGGACCTAGTCCTTGGGGCTATAGCACTAGTGAGGGGAGGTCAACTGCTCTGGGCCTTGGCTAAGAGCAAGCCCTGCTCCAGAGATATGGTGCCAAGGGCTTATCAATTTTGATACTAATTTGCTTTGCTGACCAAATACCTGGTATCAAAAGATGGGAAGGCAAAGACTGGAAGCAGTGTTGTGACCATGGGGTCCAGCCCCAAACTATGAAGAAAACACAAAGTGTATAAATCTGAGTAAGTATATATTTACACACCTTTTTAAATAGGTTGTTATCAAAGATTTAATCAATGGGTAATATGCTCCTCGTGGCTGGGAAGCATCAGTTGCCATATATTAAAAACAAAGAAAAGAGGTGTCTGGGTGGCTTCCTCCAAGAAGTGTCCCTTCTTTTCAGGTCATGATCCCAGGGTCCTGGGATGAAGCCCCACATCAGGCTCTCTGCACAGTGGGAAACCTGCTTCTCCTTTTACCTCTGCCCTGCTTATAGTTCCTCTTCCTGTCTCTCTGTCTGTCAAATAAATAAAATATTTAAAAAAAAAACAAGAAAGAAACAAAATGTTTTAAAAGGCCTTTTTTTTTTTTAAATTTTCTAGGGGTGCCTGGATGACTTAGTTGTTTAAGCAGATGTTTGCCTTTGGCTGAGGTCATGATTCCAGTGTACAGGGATCCAGCCCTGCATGGGACTACTTGCACCCCAAGGAGCTTGCTTCTTCCTCTCCCTTTGCACATGATTCCCCCTGTTTGTGTGCTTCTTCTCTCTCTCTCTCTCTCTCTTGCTGTCAATAAATAAAATAAAATCTTTTACTAAATAAATAAAAAAATAAATAAATTTCTAAACCTACTTTCAGTTTAGGTCCCTTAACAAAAATTGCTACTGCTTCATTAAAAAAAAAAAAAAGGATAATTTAGAAAGATGCTTCCAGAGTTAAAAAGCTGTTTTGTTTCTTTGTCAGGATTCAATATAGAAGTGCTTTAAAAAGTAAAAGAAAAAATATGCTATATTAACTCTAATCACACTATAACTTTGGTGGTTATATCAAGATAATGAAAAGTGATTTTAAAGCAAATTTCATTATCAGACATAAAGATCAAGTCAAAATTACAGAAGAGTAAAAGGATGAATTCATCAGGGAGTATAATAATTCTTTTATTTTTTAAAGATTTTATTTATTTATTTGACAGAGAGAGATCACAAGTAGGCAGAGAGGCAGGCAGAGACAGAGAGAGGAGGAAGCAGGCTCCCTGCTGAGCAGAGAGCCAGATGCGGGACTCGATCCCAGGACCCTGAGATCATGACCTGAGCCTAAGGCAGCGGCCTAACCCACTGAGCCACCCAGGCGCCCCGGGAGTATAATAATTCTTGAATTTTAATACGTAACAACAGATTTGGGGATATATAGGGAAAAACTAAGAACAAAAATCATAACTTCTACCTTGGACGACAAATGGAAAATAATTTCAACACCCTTATTTTAAGATTACATAGACAAATGGTCTTCATATTGGTAAGATATGTAAGACTTGAACAAAATGATCAACTAACTAGATATGCTTGATATTACATTACAGTAACTGAACTAACTGAGGTCAGTCTTTGGTGAATCACAGAAACAGGTGGAGTTGTCAAACAAAGGAATCTTTGTTTACAACATACAAGGAGTTCACAGGGAATAAGTTCCAAAGCCTTGACTGTTTGAACAGGAGAGAGATTTTTATTTAGTATTTAAGATGAATACTCAGAAGGGAGAGTTTTATTATCCCGTGTATGGTTGGTCATAAGGTTGTGGATGCATGCACATCCACATATGTATTTGTGCAATATGTATTGCATGTTCACCTGAATGAAGCTTGTATTCCACCGAGGGCAGAAACTTCAACGTTAGAATAAAGCAGAGGTAACTGTTGGACAAGGGAAAGGAACTCTGCAGGCTTCAAGAGCAGATAGAAACTAGATGGGGTCTTGGGCTCATTTTCTGGGACAAGGAATGAAAGGCCTTGATTGCTTTTGAAATAGCACTAGGAGTTTTACCACTGATTTATTGTCTCAATAGCTTAGGCTATTTCCTGGTCTGGTGGTGACTGTTAGTTTTCCCATTGCCTTGTTCCCTCAAAATCCTTAGGAGTGAGGTTTTTGCATTTCTTTTTAAGAACCTCCCAGGAATTTTTGGAAGAAGTGTGCTGGGGCAAGTACACAGGTGGGGTATAGATCATTGAAAATAGCTGGGGACAAAAAATGACTTTTCTTATGTCAGGAAAACTATATCTCTTCTTTAATTTTCTAGGAACCTCTAACTCTTTCTGCTGATGTTACCAGCAGGCATCTGAGATATTACTGATTGTTCTCTTGAACCTAAGGAAAAGGAAATGTAGAAAGCAAAAGAAAAAACTTTAAAATCTATCCTGCAACTCATCAATTCACTGCAGCCACCTCTCTGTCTTTCCCTTTCTCTTTTTCTCTCTTTCTCTTTCTCTCTCACTTTCTCTCTCACATACGCACAACACACGCAAATCGACTTAAAGCAATTTTTAATTTTCCCTATTCCTTTTTAATATACTTGAGGCATGATCATTTTCTTAGTAAATACAAGGAAAAAAAATCTAGGATTCCATCATTCTGTGTGATTAAAGTATTGAGGAATTTACTTCCAATAGCACTTATAAAAACACATTTTATTTATGGAATATTATATAATCAGGTGCCTGCATTTTTCTTATTCTCTAACTAGTGTTATTTGGCAATTAATATTTTGTCAATCAATATTCCCCTATACCTGAATGTGTGGGCAGTGAGAGATGAGTTAGAGGCAAGGATGGTGAACACTCCCAACAACTGCAGACTACATATATCTTAAGCCATGATTTTCTTTGCAAAGGTCAACATTGATAATGTTCTAGTCATACCTCCGTGTACCAGGAAAGAAGTAGCATATTTCTTGAAAGACACAGCTATCAAAGCTCCATTGAGAATCCGTAAAGATGGAGAAGGGATTTGCAAATTAAATATCTGATAATGGACATCTACTCTGATTATTTAAAAATGAATAAAAATAAAAAACCTTACTAATAACCAAACAGAGTATCCAATTTTACATGTGAAGGAAATAATGGAAGAGACATGTCACCAAAAGTATATGGATGGCTTATAAGCACATGGCCAATTTCTCAACATTTAAACGTTAAAGAAATAAAAATTAAAATCATAATGAGACATGCTTACATATCTATTAGAATGGCTAAAATTATAAAGGCTAATTGTACTTGGTCTGAGCTAGATTGAGAAGAAACAAAAAATCTAAACTGTTGTTGGCATATATCATGATACAACCACTTTGGAAAATAGTTTCAAAATTTTTTTAAATGAAAAATATGTTGCAGTTACACAAATAGCCATTTTATTCTAGGCATTTCACCAAGAGAAACAATCCCTATGTTCATACAAGGACTTGTATGTGAATTTCATAGCAGCTTTATTTTTAAGAATTGAAAACAGTGGAAATGTTCATCAATGTCCATCAATAGAGCAAAGACAATTGGAGATTCTCAAAGTAATGATGCCGAGAAAAGAAAATCCAGGCCATGAATAGTATATACTGTGTGATTCCATGACTACAAAAAATCTAGAAAATACAAATTTATATATAGTCACAGTCATCAAATATATGGTGTGATTTTAGTGCCTTCTTCTGTGCTCCCATAGCTTCCTACACTTGGATCTCCGAGCATTTCTTACACCATGTGAAAATATGAACTCTTTCTCTTTATTCTGTCTTACTAGAATAAGAATCCTTGAAATTTTATGGACATTTGAACTCTCAGTTATTAGCAAAAATTCTATCACACAGTAAGTTTCCAAATATAAAAGCCAGAGTTTTACAATGACTTCGAAGCTTTTACATGATCTAGCCACTCATTTAACCTCTGTGACCTCTTTCCCTGCTACTCTTCAGTCACTCACAGTGGCCTCCTTGCTATTCCTCAGATATGCCAGGCATGATCCAACCTTATGGCCTTCAAGATAGCCAATTCCTTTGTCTGGAGTGACCTTATTGCTGATAGTTCTGCGCAAATTCATCACCTTCCCATACATTTGTTCAATTGTCACCTTCATTGTAACTACCCTGATCTTTCTATTAAAAGATTTAACTCCCCATCCCCTGCCTAGCAACCTTGATTTTTCTCACCCTGATCGAATTTTTCTTTTTCCCCATTGTACTCTTCCTTTTTGAATGCACTATGCCATTTTTATTAAGGTTTATAGCTTTGAATTGTCTCACCCATTAAAATAAAAGTTCTACAAAGCCAAGTATTTCATTTACCAGTGTAGTCTGAAGTAATATCTGCCATATAATAGTTCAGTAGACAACTGGTAAATTTCAAAATAAATCAATGTTGAGAGTATACTGAATTTCATAAGTCATTTCAATATTTTTTTCCAAAAAATAAACTACATAAAACATACTTTAAATTTACTTTCAAAATATTTTATAGCATATAATGGACAATATACATAAGCCTAAAGAAACAATCCTATAATTAACCATTTCATACCTACTTAAAAACTGCATAATACCACACTCTTAGATCCTCTTTGAATGCTCTAAAATAACCCTTCAAAGGAAATACATTTTTAAAACTCACAGATTTTTTGGCAAATAATTTAATAAAATAAAAGTTTCATTCATCTATGTAGATCAAAATAAATATTTTTAATAAGCATGAAATTATAACTCTGAAGTGTGCTAAAATGAAACCACCTGCTAAGGGTGAGAGAACAAAAATAAACATCCTTTTTCCAAATCAGAGGAATTTATTACCTTTGAATCAAAGCATGTGGATTTGTTTTAACTGGCAATAAAGCAATATGGAGACACAAACCATAGAAAGTCATATTTTAGATTTCTAAAAGATTTCTAAGTGAAGAGTATACATTTTTTAATTGCTACATAATGCTACATAATGAAAAGATGACAGGTTGTGACAAATAGCATTTTAAAAGCTCTACTCATAATGGAACGAAAGATGTCATTTCCCTATAATTTTATATATGTCTTTAATTTACTATATCTGGATCAACATATTACCAAACAGATGTTCATCAAAGACTAAATCATTTTTAATGGAACATAATAATTTGAACCTACATCTATTAATCATTTTTTTCGATCTAACATTTATAGTCTCGCTAAACATTTTATCAGTTGTTGACAAAATTCAAAATAAATAGGATAAAAAGTCGTGTTTGGAAAAGTAGATTTTTTTTCAAATTTGCATTTAAATGAAAATATTTGCTGATATTTTTAAAACTTTAAAAGTAATTTATATATATATCTGACCTATCAGATGATATAAAATTTTTGGAGAAAATATGACATATTTTTTTATCTTGGTTGAAGGTATTAATAAAGAGCAACTGTTTGTATTATTTGTATTGTGATATCTTAGTTAATAAACATGAATAACTGGTATAAAATATGTTTTTTTAAAAATTTTATTTATTTACTTGACAGAGATCATAGGAAGGCAGAGAGGCAGCCAGAGAGAGAGGAATGGAAGCATGCTCCCAGCTGAGAAGAGAGCCCACTGTAGGACTCAATCCCAGGAACCTGGAATCATGACCTGAGCCGAAGGAAGAGATTTTAACCCACTGAGCCACCCAGGTGCCCTAAAATATGTTTTTTTTGTAATATAGAAGTATAGTTCTTGCCAAAATATGGAACTAGCTGGAACTGAATGCCTCCTTCAAAGTCAGCTCTGGAGAAATTATGCCAGTGTAATATGGAACTATTTCAGATATTAACCAAAAAGAAAGAAATGATGATAAATTCCTTAAAAGACTCAAAGTTGCCCTTGACTGGTATGTTTCAAGCTCTATTCCTGGTTTGAAGACAGGTTTTAACAGGCCTGTCACTGTAGAAATCCACTAGATGTTTAGAGGCTATCAGAACTTTACAAAAACCTTCAAGGGGTAAAGACTTGAAAATTCTTTAGAGAGATTAGCTCCCTAAGGCATTATTCCTCCACACATTTTCCTCCAATCAATTAAGACTGATGGATGAGGGGCACCTGAGTGGCTCTCTCATCACGTGGGTGGTGGGTTAAGCCTCTGCCTTCATCTCAAGTCATGGTCTCTGGGTCCTGGGATCCAGCCCCACATCGGGCTCTGCTCAAAAAGAAGCCTGCTTCCCTCCCTGCTTGCCTGCCTCTCTGCTTACTTGTGATCTCTCTCTCTCTCTCTTTCTCTCTCTCGTGTCCAATAAATAAATAAAATCTTTAAAAAAAAGCTGATGGATGATAAATTATGAAAACTGCTCCCTCCAAATGATGCTTCTTCATAAGGATTTAAGAATTTAAAATTGTAAGAATTTAAAATTGAAACTTGATCATAGGATTTATCTTATAGAATAAAATCAAGTGAAGGCAGTTATTATTAGTTCTGAAGTATTGGTGATTCTGAATTCTTGGCCTCATTAGTAAATTTATTTTTAAATTCTCCCATGGAGTGGTGATTGGCCTTCAGTCTTTCATTGATATACATCATTGGGTCAAATGAGATGTGTGTGCCCAGAACTATATATAATCTTTTTTGTATTTCACTGGAGATGGCATTTCTGAGTTTTGTTCAATTGAATTTGGACAGATGTTTTAATAGTCACTTCTAGAGTTGGCCCTGGAGAATATCTTCCTTTTTTTCTCTTCCCGATTCTCTGAAAAACCCTGACTAATTCACATTATCACAGTAATATCACATTTCAAGTTTTTCCAAACACTAAAGCTGCAAAATAGAAGGAAGCTACTCAGAATGGAATACTATTATGAATGATTGAGAAAGAAAACATTATTATAATTAAGCTACCAGGTTTCAATGTATTTTATTGTTGCTTAGAAAATCCTAGCATACCCAGACTTTACAGAGATTTGATGATCCTAAGAAGAGCTGAACTCATGGACCAAAATAACTATGCACATAAAAAGTACAATTACTTACCTAAAAAATATGATGTGGTTAACTTTATATGCCAATCCAAGTGTTATTGGAACAGGAATTAAAAAAATAGCTTAGGGGCGCCTAGGTGGCACAGTGGATTAAGCCACTGCCTTCAGCTCAGGTCATAATCTCAGGGTCCTGGGATCAAGTCCTGCATCAGGCTCTCTGCTCAGCAGGGAGTCTGCTTCCCTCTCTCTCTCTCTGCCTGCCCTCTGTCTACTTGTGATCTCTCTCTGTCAAATAAATAAATAAATAAAATCTTAAAAAAAAAAAAGAATGACTGTACTTTTAAAAAATAGCTTAAAAGGAGCGCCTGGGTGGCTCAGTGGGTTAAGCCGCTGCCTTCCGTTCAGGTCATGATCTCAGGGTCCTGGGATCAAGCCCCACATCAGGCTTTCTGCTCAGCAGGTAGCCTGCTTCTCTTCCTCTCTCTCTGCCCACCTCTCTGCCTACTTGTGATCTCTCACTGTCAAATAAATAAATAAAATATTTTTAAAAATAGCTTAAAAGTATATGATAAAATAATGATATACATATACAAGGAAAAGAAAGATACTATACTGTGAATATAAATTAAGTGAAAATTGTTGAAATAAAGAATACAATAAATGGAGACTAAGATGAATATAGCTGTAAAATGAATAAATGAGTTGGGGAAAACAAACAAATTAATGACTTCTGCCCAAATACAGCAGAAGAGAAAAAAAAAATAAAGAAAATATTTAAATAAGTACTGAGATAAATTTTGGAGAATTAAAGAAAGATAAAAGATACCAGACTTAAAATGATGCCAAACATGAGATATCAGAAACAAAACAAAACAAAAACTACACACACTAAAAACCACTCGTATACATTATGGTGAGTTTTAAGAATATCAAAAACAGAGAAGAGCATAAATGATGCCCAAGAGAAGAACAGATCACCTAAAATGTACAAGAATAATACTGACAGCACAATTCTCAATAGTAATAGCATATAAAGAGACAGCTGGGAGTTTTTATAGATGGAAAAGATATTTGAAACTAGGTATTATACATCAATCCAAATTATTGATTAAATTTGAGAGCACAGTAAAAATACAATGAAGCATGTTAGGTCTTAGAACATTTATCACACAGAGACACACATTTTGGAAAACTTCCTTGGAAGACAGCTCAATTGAGATCGAGAAAACAGAATTATGTACTCAAAGGCACATTTTGAAGGAAGGATTGAATATAGTCTGCACTGCAAATATTCTTTAATCGTATGTTCTGAATTTCCTAAATTTAAGAAGTATTTGTTCAAATATTTATCTTTAAATAAATCCTAGGAGACTTTTTCTTGGATTCTGGAAAATCAGTCCATTTGGATACAAATCTTTTTGTCACTGATGGAAATTTTGATAGCCCTTAACTGTGGAATGCCTAATGTATTGTTACAGCAATTGTGATTTGCCAATACATGGGTGATGTGTGTGTGTTGTGTGTGTTTATTTTTATTTTTGATGGTTTAACTCTTCTATGAGATTTTTAAGTAGACATGATTTTAATAAATTATGATTTGTTGAAATTTATCTGAGGTCATATATAATAAAATGAAATTTGTGTGAACTAAAGAAGTGCATCTCCATTTTTTTTGTTTTAAGAGTAGACTGGTCTTTAAAAATTGTCCAAAGAAGTACATTATATTCATTATTAAATTTGATAATATACAATAAAGTATTTATGGTCATACTGGACCATATCAAATTCTACTATTAATTCATATTCATAATTACCATAAGAGGAAAAAGGGATATTTTTCAAAATAATAAAAAATTAGCGTATTTTTCAGAATATGATATAGTGTTATTCACTGAACTGAGGGAACAAATGTCAAAGTCTAACACAGTTTACAGAATGTTTTAACATAAATTGAAATTTAAATCTGACCAAATTTCACAGTTTTAAGTAAAATGATAGCACTTTATATTCTTGAAAAGTGGTAAGTGACCCAAAACATGGCTTAGAAAAACAAATTTAACACTACACTAGTCTGAGATGGTTAAGTTATGGTACAACTTGCCATTGTGTATCATCAAATGGTATATTTTTTTCTTTTGGGCTTGTCATTATATTTTATTTTAGCCATTCTGGTAAGTGTGTAGTGATATCTCAGTGTCATTTTAATTGCATTTCCTTGATGTCTAATTATGTCAAAATATATTACTTTGATGTTTAATGCTCTGAACTTTCTCAGTTCAAGACCATGAAGCCACTTAGGAAAAATACAGTTGCAGAGGCACTCATAGACCAACTCTTATTTCGAAATAAGAAGAAACATTACTACCCATTCCAACAAAAAATAGATTTGTTATGCAGCAGGGATTTTATAAATTACCTGACACAACTTATATAGTAAGATGAAATGGGACAGGCGGCTTCTTGCAGCTATATACAACATCATTTTAATTTCAATTTTCAGTATAATTTTTCCAAGGTATACACAGAATATATATTTAATGTAAATTGTGAACATTTTAAACTCTGTATATGGAAATTAGTCAATTTTAAGTTTATAACAATCAAAATTAATGGAAGTTTATTTTAAATTAGTTAGCTTTCTCTGCATTGCAAGACAGAATAATCAAGAATTGGTAAGAAAAAAGTAATCTCTGTAAAATTACCGGGGGTGCATTATAAAGTGTTCGGTAACCGATCAAACTCACAATTTGGATTGAATGGCAAGTGATTTTTAAAATCTGGAACTCATTGTCAATTTTTTTTTCTTCATTGTGTCTTATTAAATTACTGTGTTCATTTGCATGGAAGTGAAGAAAAATGCATGACATTTCATCTCAACACTAACACCTTTAACTGGCAACTCTGAATGTACTTTACAGCAGTGTAACAAAGTAAAGATCAATGATGTTTCATGAAATATCTGTTATAATTCTCAAGGAGATAGGGAGTTTGTGCAAAAATGCAAATCACTTTGCGACTAAACACATTGTTTATTTCAGCTAATTTTAAGAAAATATGCTGAGAATCTCTCAAAAAAGGAAGCAATGATTTAGGTTTGCCTTCAAAATCCTTATCTAATCCTGAACCAACAGCACATAGTTCAAAGAGCAACTAATTTGAGTAGCTCCAATTTACACATTTCCTAACAATGCTTAATTTAGTGGAATTTCTGTCCAATTATGGTAATTTGATGTAATGAAAGACAAAAGTTCAAAAAGATCATCCTTAATTTATATAGATGCCAAACTCTGCATTTTCTGAATGACGCCCAGGAACGTATTTTCAAAAACAAACAAACAATGCCAGAACCACTATTAGGTCATCTCTAGGCAGAAAGTGACTCAGAGCTTACATTACTCTCTCCCTGAAAGTATACTGTAGGCACTGAAACTACTACCCTGAGTCTGTGCTATCAAATTCCTTAAGTTAGAAAGTTTTAAAACCCGTCTGTGTGGGAGTATTTCATTTACAGATAGAGATTTGGTTGTTTATACATTTTCATACTTGATTTTTAGGGTGTAATAACTATGTTTTAAAATTCATGGTGGTTTTGAATACTGTTGGATAATTGAGCTAAAATGGTATATCCATTCCTCCTAGGAAACAGAAATTATAGAAAGGTAGTGCTTTTCAAATCTGACATCTTTGAGTCATTGTAGTTTCATATAAATGCAATAGGAAAAGTGTCATTCATGTTTATGATATTTTCTATAAATAAATTAGAATGTACTGGAGGCCTGATATAAAGTGGGATGCCTAAACTTCAGTAAGATCTTGTTTTCAATTCAAAATAAATTTTATTTTTTATTTTTTTATAATGTCCCTCAATTTCAGATAAGCACCCCCATAAGGTCCACTCCGTTTTTTTTAAGATTTTATTTATTTTATTTGACAGATAGAGATCACAAGTAGGCAGAGAGGCAGGCAGAGAGAGAGGGAAGAGGAAGCAGGCTCCCTGCTAGGCAGAGAGCCCGATGCGGGGCTCGATCCCAGGACCCTGGGATCATGACCTGAGCCAAAGGCAGAGGCTTTAACCCACTGAGCCACCCAGGTGCCCCCAAAATAAATTTTAAATTGAATTATGCACCTCTAAGTTCAGAGACAATAAACATCAACCAACACAATTAATAAGTTCTATTTCTTGAAATTTCGGGAACATTGATAGTCTCATCTCCTGGAAGAACAACAGCTAAAATTTTTGGTCATGGATTCTTGCTAAAATATCACTTTCCCAAAGAAAATTAATGTTGTGAATTTTTATTGATTGTTATTGATCATGAAGAATATAACAACCACGATAAAAAGAGTAGGAAAAACATGATATCTCATCTGTAAGGGCATGTGGAAAGTAGGAAATGCTAATAAAAATAACTACCATTATTTCCTAAGTTAACATAATATAACAGAACAAAAATATTTCAAAACAATGTTTTCTTTTTTTTAAGATTTTGTTTATTTATTTGACAGAGAGAGATCACAAGTAGGCAGAGAGGCAGGCAGAAAGAGAGGAGGAAGCAGGCACCCTGCTGAGCAGAGAGCCCAATGTGGGACTCGATCCCAGGACTCTGAGATTATGACCTGAGCCAAAGGCAGCGGCTTAACCCACTGAGCCACCCAGGCGCCCCCATAACAATATTTTCTAGGCTCATTCTGATAACTCTTTTCTACATTCAAATTTAAAGGTTGAGGCATGTGATATATATTACACAAAAAACATCCCAAGGAATTCGTTAAAAAAAAACTTTAATAAAGAACAAATCCAAAGGAATTTCTTTTCTAATTTAATTAACAAATTATGAATTGACTTACCTATTTCATCACAGTGTATCAGGCACCAATAATATTTTTTAATCGTCACACCTGATGCAATAGTTATCATCTTTCAGACATACTGATCACGAACAAGCAAATAAACAAGAGCACCGTAGCTTAAGATCTACCTGCATAAATATAGGCTACTTCAGACAATCTCTTCACCAAAACATAGAAATGAATAGAAATCATACATGCTCTGTATGGACATACAGATGAGATAGAAGGGGATGGATGTTAATATATGCAGAATCTTTATTAATTACATTGTAAACCATAATATGGAAAAACAGAATACAATTTTAGAAATACCCAGGTCACCATCATTGTTTTATTTTTATATGTGTAGATAAGGAGTTTAATAAACAATCCATGACTATTCAACTCCTTATATTTTGAAAATTTTAGTAAAAGTAACAAACCTACCACCTAGAAAATTATACTTATCTGCAACATACAGCTTTGCCAGCATGGTAGAGGAAAAGCAAAACAAAATAAGTAAGAAAAGTTTAACATTTCACAAGAGATTTGCTTTTATTTTTTATTTATTATTTTTTATTTTTCATTAATTATTTACTTCTATTTTCTACTTTATTTTAATGAAAATGTCATGACCATAACATAAGAGCAGAATTAAACCAACATGAGAAATTATTTTTTCATAAGTTAAAATAAACTAGCTTGGTGATTAATTCAAAATTATATTACAAATTTCAGTGTTCTTGAAGTAAGTATCACTGTATAAACAAATGAGTCAGGAGTCATAAACTAATGATGATTCTAAATGTTATTTAGAGAGACATTCTGTACTTAATATATTTCAAATATTCTACACAAGGCAAAGTGGATCCAAGTAATCTGTAGGCAAAATAAGATTTTAGAGAAGTATATATTTCCAACAGTATTTATAAAATATTACCTTTATGTAAGGCATCATCCTGGACTTTGTGGAAAACACACAAAGGAGTAAGAAGTGGCCCTTCAAGAAACATATACAATATCAAGGTTTAACATGAAGCAGCATGTCTTCTCTAAGTAAAAAAAAAAAAACATTGTACCAACTGACTTTACTGAAACTTTATATTTATTGCTCTCATTTTAGGTCATAGTGTCCTTCTGCATGCAGGCTGCTATAACGGACATGATATAGACTTAATAGCTTATAAAGAACAGGAATTTATTTCTCACAGTTCTAGAACGGAGAAGTTCAAGATTAAGAAATGGGCAGATCCAGGGAGAGCCCACTTCCTCATAGATGGCTATCTTCTCACTGTAAACGTACATGATGAATGAATCAAGAGAACTCTCTGGGGTCTCCTTTAAAAGGACTGTAATCCCACTTATGACCTAATCACCTCCCAAAGGCCCCTAAGTTTTAATACTATCACTTCCAGAGTTAGATTCCATAATATGATTTTGGGAGACATAAACATTCACACCATAGTATATATAAACAAAAAAAGACACAAAAACAACAAACAAAAAAATTATTTTAACTACCTATTATTTTCAACTACATAAACTTTTAATTTGTTTCTATATAATATTAAATAACTCATTTGAGTGATTCACTTATATCCAATGCATCTGAGTGCAATTAAATTTGCTTACCCAGCATATCCAGGAGCATATTTCTTCAGACTATCCCATTCCCCACCTTACAGGATTTACCACAATTAGAAGACATGGGATAGAGGATGGATAGATAGATAGATGTATACATAAACACACTTGTACATACACATATGCATATTTTTTCCTGTTAATGATACTCATGCAAATAAAATTTAAGCTCAAGAAACCTGTCTTGTGTGTTACTTAATATCCAGTTTTTAGTCAACATCCAAAAACAAATAATCCAATAAAACCATGGATAGAAGACATGAACAAGTGTTTCCCCAAAGCACACATTCAAATGTTCAGTAGATACATGAAAAGATGTCCATCATCATGTATCATCAGGAAATTGCAAAGCAAAACTAGAAAGAGATACCACCTCACACCTGTCAGAATGGCTAAAATCAACACTACAAGAAACAAAAGGTGTTGGAGAGGATGTGAAAAAGTAACACTTGTGGGGGCTGCCTGGGTGGCTCAGTGGGTTAAGCCTCTGCCTTCAGCTCAGGTTATGATCTCAGGGTCCTGGGATCAAGTCCCACATCGGGCTCTCTGCCAGGCATGGAGCCTGCTCCCTCCTCTCTCTCTCTCTACTTGTGATCTCTCTCTGTCAAATGAATAAAATCTTAAAAAAAAAAGTAACAATTGTGAACTGTTGGTGGTGATGCAAACTGATACAGCCATATTTGAAAACAGTATGGAATTTCCATAAAATTTAAAAATAGAAGTCCTTTGTGATCCAACAATCCTGTTGGTGTGTATTTACCCAATGAATATAAGAAAACTTATTCAAAGGGATTCTAGCACCCCTATGTTTATAGCAGCATTATTTATAAAGCTAAGATATGGAAAGCACCCAAGTATCCATCAATTGATGAATAAATAAAGAATAAGTGGTATGTATATACAATGGAATATTATTCTGCCATAAAAAAGACTGAAATCTTGCCATTTGCAATAACATGGTTGGAACTAGACAGTATAATGCTAAAAGTGAAATAAGTCAGTCAGAGAAAGACAAATACCTTTACTCATATATGGAATAAAAGAAACAAAACAAACAAGCAAAGGGGAAATAATAAGACATAGAAAGAGAAACAAAGCAAGAAACAGACATTTCATTACAGAGAACAAACTGATGGTTACTTGACGGGATCTGAAAGGAGTGATGGATTAAATAAGTGATGGGGGTTAATTAGAGCACTTGTCATGATGAGCACTGAGTGCTATATGTTATATTGTACACATGAAACTAATACAACCATATATGTTAACTAACTGGATTTCAAATGAACATTTTTTAAAATCCCAGTTTTTAGCTCACATTCTGGCTTACAAAAGGGATTTAGTCAGGAATTTGGAGATTAGTTAATGAACAAAAAAGGGGTGAACAGGCAGTTGTTAGATAAAATTACTATCCTTTCTGGCATTATCTTATACCTTTTATCTAGAAGTATTTTTAGCACTTTAGACTCTTCCTATTTTATTTTGAGTCATTAAACAAAAATTTCCTCAAAGGACCTTAGACTCCATCCAATTTGAGCAACAGTGTGAGAGAGGAAATGGTGTCAGGAGGAAAAAAAAAAAAAAGATGAATCTACTTTTGTTTACTAGTGAATGCATAGTTCTTCCACAGAAGAAGCTCTAAATGGAAAGGGCTCCAGCTTTATATGTGTTCAGTCATATGTTCAGAAGTAGGTAACACTATCAAAAAATATAAAGCATCTGAGATTATTTTCCCTTATTTGAAAGCTGGTGTATGAGTCTGCCGTAGTTTCTTGGGTGTTGGTAGAAGACGCAGACTCATGGTTCAGAAATAATATAGTTTATTATTCACAGCAATAGAGGTAGCCAGAATATTAACAGTATTTGTGTGTGTGTGTGTATTTGTGTGTGTGTGTGTGTGTGTGTGTGTAGGGGTGGGAGTTATATATCAGTTCTGAGCCTCAGTTCCCACAAGAAGAATCAAAACAGAGGCAGATAATATTTGCAAACACAACAGGTTAAGTTAAAAAAAAAGATACTATTTCTGTCTTCCAAGTCTATTCAATACAACCATCTTCAAAGGATGGCCTAGAACAAATAATAAATGCAGAAATGTAAGCAACCAATTGAAAAGTGTCTCCCAAGAAACACACTTTGAGAGTATTCATTTGACAAAAATACTATAGGATATTACATGGATCAGGTGCATTGAATACTGGAAGGTTAAAATTACAAGAGACCAAATATTTTTAAGCAGTTCTGGCATCCAGTAGAGTTCAAATAGGTTTTATAAGATTGAGGAAAGAAGCCATCAAAACCTGGGCCCAGGGGCCCCTGGGTAGCTCAGTGGGTTAAGCCTCTGCCTTCGGCTCAGGCCATGATCTCAGGATCCTGGGATCAAGCTCTGCATCAGGCTCTCTGTTCAGCAGGGAGCCTGCTTCCCCTCGCCCCCTGCCTCTTTGCCTACTTGTGGTCTCTGCCTGTCAAATAAATAAATAAAATCTTAAAACAAAACAAAACAAAAATCCTGGGCCCAATTTTCCCAAAAGTATGATTCTGATTCTAGTCTCTATGATGTTATCCCTTGAAGACAATGCCTCTAATTGAGTTGAATTAGTTTACTAAAGAGCATACCCCCATTTGTTGTAGGAGATGAACAATATGCAAGAGGCAAAATGCCACATGGAAGCCACCTGGTCTTCAGTGGAATATAGAATCAGTTCCTTTGGGATGAATTTGTTCCACATTTGACTTCCCACTTAAGGGAAAATAAGAGTGCCTTCTAAGAGATTTTAAATAGGAAATGACAACGGAAGCTTATACAAGATTATAAAATGGGAAATTTCATTTAGATAAGCAATCATTTCAAAGTCATCTTCTTAATATTACAGACTCTTCACATAATCATAATTTTATTTTGGTATTATATGGTAATTTCAAATATAGTAAATATAAAGAATTTACCTCTGTAATTATAGCGAGTCTGGTCATAGTTTAATGGCAACAAATCTTCAATTTAGAAGTATGGTCTACCAATTATTAATACATTTGGAAATGGTGTGTCATCTTCACTCCACTTGTCTCACTAAAACAGTGAGCCAAAAAAAGTAGGTCCAAGCTGTTTACTATGGTCAAAATGGGTTGCTTTTGCACTTGGTAAAGAAGCAGTCATATTTTGGAAGAAGAAACTGAGGCTATTAATATTTTCAACTTATTTTCAGAAAAGGAAAGAAAGGATAATCTAAGCTAAAGCCAAAATCTTACACAAGGTGGCAGGAGAATGATCTTTTCCCAGATAAAGGGTTTTTCATCTTAGCCATGTTAGGAGGAAGAAGAGATGAGACATTGTGGACTTGACTAACGTTTGTACACTGTTCAAAAAGTTTTCAAAATAATGTGTATTATTTTTCTTCTTTTAGTTGAGACAAAAACAAACAAACAAACAAAAAACACTAATGAGCTTACTCTTAAAAGGAGGTAAACAAGAAACTAGCAAAGATTGAATGTTAGGTATTGTCCCCCTCCTTTTCTTTTTAATTATGTTATGTTAGTTACCATACAATACATCATTAGTTTTTGACGTAGTGTTCCATGATTCATTGTTTGTGTAAAACACCCAATGCCCCATGCAATATGTGCACTCCTTAGTACCCATCACCAGTCTCACCCATCCCCACATCCTTCTCATCTTTAAAACCCTCAGTTTGTTTCTTGGAGTCCATAGTTTTTCATGTTTCATTTCCCCTTCCAATCCCCCCACTTCATTTTTCCTTTCCTTCTCCTAATGTCCTCCATGCTATTCCTTAGGTTCCACAAATAAGTGAAACCATATGATGATTGACTTTCACTGCTTGACTTATTTCACTTAACATAATCTCCTACATTCCCATCCATGTTGATGCAAAAGTTGGGTATTCATCCTTTCTGATGGCTGAGTGATATTCCATTGTATCCATAGATCACATCTTCTTTATCCGTTTGTCTGTTGAAGGGGATCTTGGCTCTTTCAACAGAATGGCTATAGTGGACATTGCTGCTATGAACACTGGGGTGCATATGGCCCTTCTTTCCAGTAAAATAGAGCTAGCCTATGACCCAGCGATTGCACTACTGAGTATTGACCTCAAAGATACAGATGCAGTGAAAAGAATTAGGTATTGTTAAAGCACAAATGCAGGGGATAGAAGTTATGGTACAGAAGAGGGAAGGGCAACCATATTGCAGAGTAGAATAAAGTAGCTCAGGAAGAAATTAGTCATATCCAGATATTGTAAGGCATGTGGGGTTGGCAGGGAGAGCATGAGAAATCATGAGAGAAGAGAGAGAAAATGGACCAGGCAGGAGAGGTTTATAACATTTTAACATCTAAGGTAAGCATATGCAAAGCAGAATAGGGAAAGAAATAAAAGTTCTTATAAGAATCAATACATAAGGAATAACGTGGAGGACACTGGGAGATGGAGAGAAGTGTGCTGGGGGAAATCGGAGGGAGAGACAAACCATGAGAGACTGTGGACTCTGAGAAACAAACTGAGGGTCTTGAAGAGGAGGGTGGCAGGTAGTTGGGTGAGCTCAGTGGTGGGTATTAAGGAGGGAATTTATTACATGAAGCACTGGGTGTGGTGCATAAACAATGAATTTTGGATCCCTGAAAATAAACTAAAAGAAAAAAAAGACTGACTACAGACATGGAACTCAGTGTAACACAGATATGGAACTCACTGTAATACCAGCCACTTCCCACTGACACACACAGACTATGATAATAATAAATAATAATGCAATTAAGAAAATTTCCTGCCAAATAATTTTTCCTCTTTTTTATTTTTATGATTATTATTTTTATTTTATTTTTAAAGTTTTTATTTAAATTCCAGTTAGTTAAAATAAGGTTAATATTAGTTTCAGGTGTACAATATAGTGATCAACACTGCCATACAATGGCTTAAATAAAAAAATGAAAAAAATTTTTTTAAAGATTTTATTTTTAAATAAAACCTCTACACCCAAGGTGGATTTCAAACGTACAACTCCAAGATCAAGATTTATATATTTTACTGACTGTTCCAGCCAGGCACCCCAACAAATAAAAATTTAATAAAATTGTTGAGTTTGTGGGAGTCTCATTTGCTTAGTCAGTTAAGTGTCTGCCTTTGGTTCAGATCAGGATCTCAAGAGTCCTGGGATCGAGCCCCATATTGCTCATGCTCTCTCTCTCTCTCTCTCTCTGGCTTTTGCTCTTAAATAAATAAATAAAATATTTTTAAAAAAATTGTTGAATTTGTTTAACTAGTTTTAAACTAGTAGACAGAGATGAAGATAAAGTATGATGTCATGGCACGGAATAATACAACTTACACTTTTAAAAAAAAAATGTGCAATGCAAGTTACCTCACTTCTTTTATCACCACACTGGGACTTTCCCTACTGAGTTGTTGTAATGTAAGGACCTATTTTATATTTTTATATTTTAGCAAGAGGCTTTCATTGAGGTTAACCCTTAAACTGTCCTTGCTCCCCTTCCCCCAGGGGATTCACTTAAAAACAAGTCCTGGAAATCAGCTCCAGGTAACAAAGCCCATATACAAGGGTGGGTCAGGCCAGGTGGAGACATCAATGAGCCTAGGGGGGGGGCGGTGTTTGCATATTGTCTCCCTAGATACTAATGAGTATGCCCCACTCCTCTGCTCTTTGGGAACCTTTTTGGCACTAATCCTAATCAAGGTGTAATAGGCTGGGTCAAATGTCTATACTAGGGTAAATTGAACCTCAATTGGTCACCTAGCCTCACTGTGGAGTTTCCTGTGTGTGTTAAAATCTCATTGGTCACCTGTGCGTGGCCAGGCCTGACTGCATGGCCTTTGCCCTTAAAAGCTAGACTGTGAAACAGCAAAGGGTTGCCTTCTCTCATAAGAGGTGTGGCCCCAAACGTTCGGTTAGATTCTTGATGCTTGGCATGAAATAAAGCTTTGCTTGACCTTTGCTTTACATCAGTCTCGCTCCTTTAATCATAGACCCATTATTGGGGCATAACAGTATTAATCTTAAAGTTATAAGTCCACAATGCATCCATCATCCATTCTACCCCTTAACATTCCCCTTTGGACAGACCCATGATCTAGAATAAGCCTTATTTTATAGTGCCTTGTAGGTGATTTTGGCTGCTGCCTAAATTGCCTACTTTCCTCTCACCATTACCACGGAAATTGGGTCCACTGAAACAAAGGGGTAGTGTAAGAAATTAACACTTCCATAAATCTCTTTAAATAATAAAATATAAGATAGTGATACCTTTTTTTCTGCCACATAACCAATTCTTGCAAGAATAAGGTCATATAAAAGAATTTACAACACATGCTAGCATTATCCTACTGGACCCAGATCATTTGTATGTTTCTCTGTCTCTGAGAAATGTAGTTATTTACATGACTGAAACCTGAAAATTGTTTGATATGACCACTAATATCACCTTCTTTTTTTAAAGCCTGTTTAAGGCTTCTGTAATACATAGGTTTTTTAAAAACTTATTAAGCATCTTGTATATATCAAACACTTTAAAAATCTCTGCTTTAAAAAAAAAAAAACTCTACCTCAATGGAACTTTGAGTCTGAAAAAGATACAGGCAATATACAAGGCAACAGATAGAATAATTACATATTTGATTATATACTCTGAGGATGTCACATTAAATTGATATGAAAACGATCAGAAGGATCTGGATTTCTTGTCAAAATTTTTTGCCTTACAAAGAAATTGATATTTAGGGAAAGTTGTTACTGAAAGAGGTCCTGTGTCAACCAAAAATGTTAAACCATGATCTCGCTAAATTTTCCAGTTGTGATCATTGCTTTGTTTAGCTGTCTTCTATTAAGACTGAATTTAGTAATTCAGTCTCAGATTTCAGTAAGTCTTTTTTTAAAAGATTTTATTTATTTATTAGAGAGAGAGAGGGAGGGGCAGAGGGAGAGGAAGAACCAGACTCCTTGCTGAGCAGGCAGCTGATGCAGGACTGGATCCTAGTACCCTGGCATCATGACCTAAGCTGAAGGAAGACACTTAACCAACTGAGCCACCCAGGCACTCTAGACTGTAAACTTCTTAAAGGTAAAAAAGTTTATTCTTCTAGTAGTTCCACAGACATTTATAACATCCATAAGAAAGCATGTACTGATGTAAAATGCCAGCAAATCAAATTATTTAAAAAAGAAAGAAAGAAAGAAAGAAAAGATATATCTGGATAAAGAGAAAAACAGAAAATCTAATAATACATTGAATTATTAGAGCAAAGAGTGGAGGAAGAGAAAATAAATATGAAATAGAGATTTCCACTAAAAGAAAAAAATTGAATAAGGCAGGAGATTTAGAAAATTATTATGACAGACTTGAGAAAAAAATAAAATAGGAATTTTTAGAAAATAGCAATAAATGAAAAGGTAAATTGTTCCTACCTTTATAATATTAGCTGTTTGTTGTTGTTGTTGTTGCTAATTTACCTATTTAAGCTAATAAACAAAGAAAGGTTTCATTTAGGAATAAGGTTTCTATGTATATATATATATATTTTTTTTCCATTTAGGGATAAGGTATATATATATATATATATTTTAATTTTAATTGTTAGAAAATGTGTCACAGAAAGTGTTTAAACTTTAAGATACAGATGCAACATGTAATGAACTGCATTGTTTGAACGTCTAATTTGTAAATGCTGTTAGAGGAAACTTGGTGGAAATGTTCCTATGTGCTTGTGTTTCTGGAACTATGTATATTTATTAATAAGGAATAGTTTAAAATTATGAAATGACCAGGAGTGGACAATTTTCCTAATCCTATCAGCTCTTTGCAGCTCTTTTATTAGCCCCCTTCAGGAATATCAGCTTTTTTATCTAATTAAATTTTATATTAATGTGCTTTTGACTTTTGGCCTTTCTCTTCCTTCTGTTCTTTTTTTTCCCCTAAATTACATGTTTCTGTTTAACAGCTACTATCAATTCTTTGATATGAATTCTCAACATCAATTTACTAACTCCAGAGATGAAGGAGCATCAATATTTAGAAGTGAAGAATACAAAGCCTTGGGCATCTGGATGGCTCAGTCACTTAAGCATCTGCCTTCGACTCAGGTGGTGATCCCAGGGTCGTGGGATGGAACCCCAGGTTGAACTTTCTGCTCAGCTGGGAGCCTACTTCTCCCTCTCCTTTTGCCTGCAGCTCCCTTTGTTTGCGTTCTCCCTCTCTTTGTCAACGAAATAAAATATAATAAAATAATGTAAATAATACATTTATTTATTTATTAAAATGCAATTATTACACAATACATAATGTATTGCATAATTATAATAATGGTTAAATAATTTATTAAATATTTATATTAAATATATCAATTTAATTAAATAAATATTTTTAGAATTTAAAATATTTCAAATTTAGATTATTAAATATTAAATCATTAATTTAATAAATAAATATCTAAACATAATTAAATAAAATAATTTATTTATTAAAATGAATAAAATAATGTTGTCATTATCTCAGCATGTATTTTTAAATAGTCTAAAAAAAAATCTAATAAAGTCTAAATACATTGAGTTCAGATATTTATACAAGTTAACCCAGACACTCAACCCACAGTTTCAAAACTTTTGTTTTTATCTACTACTCAAAATACGATTTTAATATATTTATTTGTAACTTTGACATAGCAAGGAAACTTGGAGGAAAAGGAGACATTTGCTTTTAATATTTGAAAATTATTTTGTTGATTTAAAAAAATAAAAACCTTAACACGTGAGCATTTCTTCTTAAATAACACTGTGAAGTTTCTGAGTCGCATTCTATTAAAAGTGCTGATAAAATGGCCTCAGTTACTCATTTAAATCATCAGCTGAATGGGTAACAAATGAAGTAGAGAGCTTTTTAATTATTTATGAATGTATTGCTTGTGGATGGAGTGCCACATAGAGTTACCTCTCTTTTTGGCTTTGTTTTGTGAGCAGCAGTGGAATCTATGAATGAGATTAAACATAAGGACATTCACAGAAATTCTTAATGAACTTCTGGGGAAGGGCAATAAGTGCAAGGAAAAACTGCAGCAAGACTAATTACAAATTTCAAGTGGTCATCGCTTAATTATAGAAGCTTTTAAGTTCAAGTAATATATCTTTTTCATGAGCCTATCATATTGTATTAATTACCACAAACTGCACTCTTGAACACTTATCTTTTCACATATTTCTTATTCTTAGTACTTAAAATTACCCTTATGATTGATAAGTAAATGGATTTTACTGACAATGCATTTATTTACATAAATAAATAATGCTGTTTATATATATAAAAACAATTGAATGTGTTCAATGAATTTTTTTTCAAATTAACATCTTAATTCTACCACATTAGTTACAAATAGATATAGACTTTATAGATTCATCAAATATTTTATTCTCAAATTTACATGTCCTTTGTGAAGTAAATGAAACTGTATATATTAAATATAATCCTATCACATGTAACAGTTACTAGTGCATCCCAGGACATACATAGGTCAGGTCCTCCTCAAGGCATCACGGATAACTGGATTTAACTTTCTATCCTAGGAGTCTTCTGTATATTTCTGTGGCTTTTATACTACAATCAGGAGGAAGAATTCTTTTGCTAAAAGCTTCCAAATGACTATGCGAGTAGATTATTTGTAGACTAGTGATATAATATTATTGTTTAATATGTGAAGCATGATAAAATAAAATGCTATTGCCATATTTAATTTGTTCAGTAAAGCATTCATTTAGTTATCAAGCATTCATTTTCTTTTTTTAAAGATTTTATTTATTTATTTGACAGACAGAGATCACAAGTAGACAGAGAGGCAGGCAGAGAGAAAGGAAGGGAAGCAGGGTCCCTGCTGAGCAGAGAGCCTGATGTGGGGCTCTATCCCAGGACTCTGGGATCATGACCTGAGCAGAAGGCAGAGGCTTTAACACACTGAGCCACCCAAGAGCCCCAAGCATTCATTTTCTTTATACAGAAGAGATAGAACAATATTATATAGTAGAAAAGACAGTAAATAATCTAGAAACCTTGATCATTTTGTTTTGGCAATTTTAGAACATAAAATTAGCTAAAGCTCAAGTGCAAGTTATATTTGTATCATAGGAGGAAAAGTTAATTAAAAGTTTGTTTATTACCATAGTTTAACACTTCAACGAAATGATAACGAGTCCAAAATCAATGAATATATGAAGTATACAATAAAAACAATAATCTTGAGTGTATGTGACTCACTGTAGGTATTGATAGGCTAGAAATCAAAGGGAAAGTATCTATAGGGTTTGTTCAGTTCCATGCTCATC
Organism: Mustela nivalis; assembly: GCF_964662115.1. Lineage (NCBI taxonomy): Eukaryota > Metazoa > Chordata > Mammalia > Carnivora > Mustelidae > Mustela > Mustela nivalis. Next base: position 38,412 of record NW_028134370.1, on the reverse strand, counting down.
AGATTAATAGGCTTTCTCATATTGCTTCCTTCACCACATTAATTTGTCTAATGAAGTTTTCAAGAGTTAAAGACAGTGATAGGTTCATGGCTGGAGAGAAGGTACAGAATCTAAGATAGTTCAGCAGTGCTTATTATTTAAGAGAAAGACAGCATGGGAGGTGAGGGGTATATCATGCATCCTGTTTTCACTCCCTTTGTGGAGCACCTAGCTGGAGGTCATGTAATAATAACCAATGACCAAAAAACAATAAAAAAACCCAAACATCCATGTGGAAGTGCCATCCCTGCCTGGAGATGAGTAGACTGCTCAAACAGATCCTGGGCAGGCATCTCAGCCCAGGCCTGTGTTGGGGAAGCTGGTTCCTGGCTTTGGGCGCAATCTGGAAGCCAGCAAACTGACGGGAGAGTGCAGCCAGGGTTAACAGGACTGATGATCTTTTTGCAGCCAGGCCGCGGGTGGACACCCGCTCAAGGAGCCAGGCTAGGAGGCTGCCCAGCGCCAGCGCTGGCAAAGCTTGCAGCCCACGGGGCTTCCCCCGCGCCCCAGCCAGGGCGGGGCCTCAGGAGGGAGGGGGCGGGGGCAGGGCAGAGAAGGGGCTTTGCTAATTGCCAAAGCGAAAAGGGAGCTCACGGAGGACTCAGGAGGGAGGGGGGCGGGGGCGGGTGGAGGGCGGCGGGGAGAAGGCGCTTTGCTAATTGCCTAAGCTGGAAGTGAGCTCACAGAGGATGTGGCTGAGAGTCTGGGAGGAGGTGGAGGGGCTGGCGGAGGAGGGGCGGGCAGCGCCGCGGTGCTGTGCTGCGGCCCAGTCGGGACTGCAGGACCCACCGGACTCGCCGCCCGTACGCTCCCATGTGAGGCTCCGCTGTCCCGCTCCTGCTGCCTGCTGCCCCTCCCCGCCCCAAGGCTTCTCCGGACCACCCTCTGCACAGGGGTAAAGTGACACCGCGCCGCGCCCTCACCTGGAGCAGAAAGCACGGACCCGACCTGGGGGCGAAGAGGGGGGTTGTGGAGGCCCAGCCTCCCGCGAACCCCAGGGCACCGGGACCACCCCGGACGCTGCGCCAAACCCGGGTCCTCATGGGGTCGGGCTGGGGACAGCGCCTTGCGAGGTGCCCCCCGCCAGCAGGCACGCTAGCCCCCATCTTTCCGCAGCCCCATGCGCCCGTGCTGAGGACCCCCTTCCCTCCCCCGCCGTGGCCCCGCTGCTTTTGTTCTGGACTTGGGATCCCAGGTGGAAACTAGTCCCTCAGACCTCCCTGGCAGCAAGGAGGGCAGGGAGGGATTCTTGGTTTCCTGCCCTGGGTCCTCCTCTCTCCCCATTCACAAGCCTTCTGGCTTCCCTTTCCTCTCCTCATTGTCAGTTTTCTGAAATGGTTTTCTTCTGCATGTTGACCCAAAGAGCTATTTCATGAATGAATATACACGAAACTGAGTTGGGGCCCACCTGTGAGAGCCCACCTGTAGAGGCCTTTCATTAGAATGGTCTCTGGTTCTAGCCTCAGTTCAGAATACTGCATGTACCTGAGGACCAAGTCCAGATGTTTCTTTCATCTCTGACTTGAATTTGAAATCCTCCTCAGACTTCAGCTTCCAGGATTTCTCCAGTCCTTGCTCTCCCACTGTCTTGGTGGGGATCCGCCATGAGTGTTGAACACAGGAATGAATGAATGATATATACCCCAGACTGCTGGGGCTTTGTCTTCTTTTGCTGAGGTTGGAAAGGCTTGGGAGAGACCCCCTGTATGCAGATAGAGAGCTGCATGCAATTGCTTAGATAAACGTGTTCCCCACTTAACTGCTTGGGCATTGAACATTTCGCCCTTAACCTGTGGCTTGAGCAGTTAGGAGGAGACAATCTGGAGGTGAATCAGAAGATGGCTGAATCCACATGGTGGTGGTCTGGGTTTGGGAGATTTTCCTGTAGATTCAAAGGAAAGATATAAATTCTTCCAGTGGGGAGTGGTAAACTTTTTATCGATGGGAGATGGAAAATAAATGGTCTGGTTAAACTTTCCCGCCCCCTCAAAACCCATTATTTGAAAACACAAAAAGCAAAGTGAAGGGAGAAATCCTCCCACTCCCATTCCCACTCACCTCCATAGCCATCTCCTCTTCCAAGAACCTAACAGACAAGGTGCCAAGAAGTGTTAGGTACCAGCAGTGGTCTCAGATCTCATTCAAGAATCATGGTGAAAGGCTTTCAAATAGATTGTGGGGGAACAGGGGTCCAATTAGGGGGGACAAGTTTAAGGTTTGCCTGGTCCCCTAAAAATTAATGGCACTAGAGAAGATGACCTTTGGGAACTATAGCTTAATGGATACAATGTGTTAAAAGCTTCAGGGAGTCATGGTGGAAAGAGGCTATGAGGGCAGCAAACACAGTCCTAGATGATGTTATTAGTAGCATTATAGGCTCTAGATTTCCTATGGTGGTGTTCTTGGCAAGACCAGCCTGGCCAAAGTGGATACTCTCAACCTGGAACAGAGGGTCTTGGAGATGCCAGCACGTGAGGTATGATGAGAGGGTAAAATGATAGGAGGTGTCCTTTGGAAGGACTGACTCCTTGACTTTAAAAGGGAGAACCCAAATCTGTAGGTGAAATCTTTCTGGCTACAAAGAGGGCCAAGGCCTCCTAAGGCCAAGGTCTCCTCGTCACTTTCAAAGATGTTGAAGAATATATTCAGACATTTCAAAGATGTCCTCATATCATTGGTTCCCACTCTGGAATTCTATCAATAAGGTGAGAGTTCCTCTAGTTGAAAAAGAGATCTAAAAAGACTTCCCTTTCTCATGTAATTTCTGTAACCTCCAGGACACACCCCTTCCAGCTCTGTAATGAAGCCACAGCTGGTGCCAATTTGTGGAACTCCTTAAAGTCTATTCTCCCTTATATACCCCCGGACCAAGTTCCCATGCTCCCTCACCTGATTTCCTGCACTCACCTCCCACCTGGTGTGTTCACACCTGCAAGTGCCTTTTACCAACCCCTTTGCCAAAAGGCAGCCAGAGTGACCTTTCAAAGACCTATCAGTTCCTGGCATTTGTCTCCATAGAAATCTGCACTGATCTTCTAACAAATTCTCAGTCCTCCAAAGGCACCCATAATCCTCCCATCAGTCTATTCATACCCGTCCAACTGACTGATGCCTGTTCTGCCCCATCTCTCTGCCCTTCAACCACACTGCCTCCTTCTTCCTGTGGAGACCTCTCATGGCACCTGCCTCCAAGCACAGGTGATTCCCATTGATGGGAAGACCCTCTTCTCTCCCCCATCTCCCCACTCCAGTTACTCCCACTTATTCGTGAGCTCACAAGCCCCATGGTACACACTCTCCATGCAGCCTGCTCTCTCTTTTCTAGCACTGGCCTCCGTTTCTAGCTGTGGTTGTGTCATGGATGTCCTTCCCCAGCCAGCCTCCAAGCTCTCCTTCCCTTTAGCTCCAACACCTGACACAGTGCCTGGCACGTAGTAAGCCCTGGCTAGCTTCTAAGAGCCTCACTGAGGGACTGAAAGCATTTTAAAAATGTCACTACGTAGGCTCCAAACTGTAGGCAGAAAAAGCTTTGCCTGGATTGACATTTTAGAGACGTATTGGTCAAGTTGGATGTGTTCACTGACTTTGCCTTGTAAAATTAAAAAAAAAAAAAAAGGACCTCTGTATCGCTTCGCATCTACCGAAGGCGCATGTATACTACTAGACCACGTTATGAGCTTAATGGAAGGAGACAAGATGTTTTCGCTAAGAAAATGTATAAGACTGTTGAGGTCAAGTGGGAGGAAACAGTCCGTTTGTTGGAGCATTGCTATCTTACTCTATCACAGCCACTCATAAAAATCTGACACGGGGTGAGTCAGAATTGTCTGTCGGAGAGGAGTTAGATCTGGCTCATGTTCCTACAGACATGAAAGCCAGAAGCGAAGAAGGAGGCTTTGAAAGCGTGGGTTGAGGAGGCCGTGTGGTTCACTGCGATGAGCTAAGTGCCCAGGGCCACCAGCAGACATGCTGGCCTGTGTCCCTCCTTTGTTCTGGGGTCCCTCTTGCACCATGTGGTGAGGCTGGTGGCTGGGAGCAGCTCAGGACAGGACCTGGTGGCATCTTACCTCTCCCACCCTCCTGTGGGCTCCAGTGGGTCCCAAGGGACAGCCTGCCTTCCTTGAAAAGCCCAGTAGCACTGGGAGCAGAAACTGGGGCCAAAGAGTGAGCACCCTGTTTGACAAGCTGGAGCAGCCACCTCTTCTTCAGATGCAGGGGGAGCCCTGGCATGCTGACTCCTCCCTTCTCCCTTTCCCCTTTCCTCTCTTCCTCCCTCTTTCCTTCCCCTCTCTCCTTCCCTGGTGGTGCCCTTTCCCAATGCCCACTTCATCCCTTTTCCTTTCTACATGCCTGTCTTCTAGAGTTTCTTCTCTTTCCTCCCCATTACTTCCCTTCATCTGAATCTCCTCTTTGGTTCCTTTGTCCCTGCTCTCTGCTCCTCCTCCCCTTCCCTGGCTCCTGTTCAGCTCCATGGCTAATGCAGGCAGAGCTGGATTAACATGCTCACTTGCTAGCTCAGCCACCCTCCAGAGAAGTCACTCTTCGGTGGCCACCTTCCTGACCCCCTGGTCGCTTCTCCACTTGTTCAGATATTGCTCTGAAGTCTGAGGAGGACAGAGTGGGGCTGCCACAGAAGCAGGCCAGAGGAGAAACCAAACCATGTGTCCACACTGTCCCCCAGCACTGCTGCTCTGAGAGCTTTCTGAGTCCTCAACAGGGTTAGGATTTAGGGGCTTCTTCAGAACCGGGAGTGAAAACAACCATAGGTCAAAAGAAAAGCTACGGCCCCCACACAAAAATAATAATCACAAATGAAAACTATGTTAACTCTGAGTCCCAAAGTCGAAAAATTGCCTTGAATCTGTCGCTAGAAAGCACCCAAGGCCTCACTCTCTGGGTTCTGGGTGCCCTGGGAATGGCAGGAGGCTCTGACAGGCGCGTGGGAGTGCGGAACTATGGGGGCTAGCCTGCCGGCTGGCGGGGGGGAGGAGGGGGTACCTCCTGTGGCGCCGTCCTGGCCCGACCCCCTGCGGACAGGGTGTGGTGCGGCGTCCTGGGTGGTCCTGGTGCCCTGGGGTTGGCGGGAGGCTGGGCCCCGACCACCCCACACCCCGCTCCTGTCCTGCGTTTTCTGCTTCAGGTGAGGGCGCCTCGCGGTGTCACTTTACCTGTGAGCAGAGGGTCCTCCAGAGAAGCCATGGGGCGGGGAGGGGCAGCAGGCGGCCTGAAGGCCTGAAGGGGAACGGGACACCGCTGTGTCAGGGGCTAGGCTGCAGCGTCGGAGCACAGGGGCAGCGAGTATGGTGTGTCCTGCAGTCCCGAATGGGCTGCAGCACAGCACCCTGGCGCTGTGCGCCCCTCCTTCCCGCCTGGGCAATTAGCAAAACCCCTGCTCAAGGCCGCCCCCGACCCGCCCCCCCCTTCCCTCCTGAGTCCTCTGAGAGCTCACTTCCAGCTTCAGAAATTAGCAAAGACCCTTCTCTGCTCCGGCCCCGCCCCCTAACTTCTGAAACCTGAGCCATGGCTGGGGTGCGGGGCTAAGCCCTGGCATGCTACTGCATTGCCAGCGCCAGCGCTGGGCAGCCTCCTAGCCGGGCTCCCTGAGCGGGTGTCCACGTGCAGCCTGGCTGCGAATAGATCATCAGTCTTAAACGCCGGCTGCACTCTTGGGTCAGTTTGCTGGCTTCCAGATTGCGCCCAAAGCCAGGAACCAGCTTCCCCAGCACAGGCCTGGGCTGAGATGCCTGCCTGGGATCTGTCTGAGCAGTCTCCTCCACTCCAGGCAGGGATGGCACTTCGACCTGGATGTTTGGGTTTTTGGTTTGTTTTTTTTGGTCATTGGTTATTACATGACCTCCAGGGTAGGTGCTCCACAAAGGGAGTGAAAACAGGACGGCATATATAAGCATACAGCCATTCTAGAAAAATAGCTTGGGGTTCTCCTGGAAACGCTGCATTGGTCCTTGCACTATGGTTTAATAGAAAAGGGATTATGCACCAAGTTACTTAAATGAGCATAGGTTGAAATCGTTTACTGAGAGTAAATATTTTAAATAGTTATATTTTAACTAAATCTATCATTAATCATAAATCTATTACACGAAGGTTACAGGCAATTTAAAAGCAAGAGCACTCTCTTCAGGGTTTTAAATAATCCCTGTCTGTCTTGGCACATGAGAATGCAAAGATAGGAAATGGTTTGTAAAAGATCATATAATAGCTTTTACTAATTCTATTTATTTGACAGACAGAGATCACAAGTAGGCAGAGAGGCAGGCAGAGAGAAAGATGGGGAAGCAGGCTCCTCGTCAAGCAGAGAGTCTGATGAAGGGCTTGATCCCAGGACCCTGAGATCATGACCTGAGCCCAAGGCAGAGGCTTAACACACGGAGCCACCCAGGCGCCCCCAGATGAAATACATTTCTGACTTAGAAACTTCAGATAGAATTATTTTGTCCATGATGACAACTGAAAAAAATGTGTCATCCCTAAACCTAACCTTAAACCCTACCAACGCTGAAACCTAAGCTGACCTTAAAGCCCAAACTAGAACCCTGAATCCCAAACCTGGAATGGAACCCAAAGCCTGTACCTGAGCCCTGGATCCAAGCCCTGAACCACGAACCCAAACCCTAAACCAGACCTCCAAGTCATGAAACCTGAACCCAAATCTCAGCATGAAGTCAAACCCCAAATTTGACCTTGAACTTTATCCCATAAGCCCTGAGTCTTAAAGCCTAAATCATAAACTTAAAGCCCTAAACTATAACTCTGTTCCCTTGTCCTTCACTCTAAACCCTCACCCTAACACTAAACCCAAAGCCTGATCTAGAACTCTGACTAAAACCTGAACCTGTACCCAAATTCAAATGCTTCACCACACTTTGCTTAGGCACTTGCCATTGATGGATATTTGCAGTTTCTACCTTTTGATTCTTGTGAACATTGTTTGGGTTGGGGGCTAGGGTTAGGGTCTTGGATTAGGGTAGGGTCCAGGCTTGAGACCAAGTTGAGGTCAGAGTGTGGGTCTGCATCAGGGCCATGTTCAGTGACACTGTTTGGGTCAAGGACTGTTGTAATTCCACATTGTTTCCAATTCATTGTTCCTTAGCTATTTGGGGGGAAGTTGGGGGGTATTGGGCTCCATGCAGCTTGAATTTCCGGAATGAAATGGCATCAGCTGGACCCCAGGAGGGAGCAGGACCTTCCACTGAAGGGTGAGCTCCCACAGTCCTGCACTGCCTTGCATCGCCTGCAGAGGGCGCCAGACCCCAGCTCCCGCCCTGAGCCAAGGCTGCACAGCCACAGCTGGGACCAGAGCCCCGCCTCTTCAGGACCCACTGTGGAGACTTCTGGAGAATGTGGGGCGCCTCCCACCCTGACAGGACAAGCTGAGGAGGGTGTGGCTCTGCATCCACACTGACCGGACCCGTTGTGGAGGACGCGCCCACACTGGCAGCAGTCCAACCTCCTAAGGACCAGATGCTGGAGGAGCTGAGGAGAAGCCGCCTGAGTGCACTGTCAAGGGTTTCGTGGTCTCAGGACCCCACAGAGGAAGGGCGCCCTGTGTAGACACTGGGGCTTCCGTCGTTTTGTGTGAGGAGACGTGGCCTCCTGCTGTGCTGTGCACGGGGCTGTGGGGTCCCCCCTTTCTGGGCTCGGGTGCTCCTCGGTCCTCGTCTGTGTTTGTGTGCTCGCGGATTCGGTTCCTTGGGCTCCTCAGATGGTCTGCAGTCAGGGAGCATCAGCCTTCTTCGGTGTTTGTGCTCTCCCCACCTCAGCCCTGCGGGGTCCTTCCCGTGTCCACACCCACTCCAGGCTTGCGCCGAGTCCAGAAATTCGGGAGCCAGAGTGAGGACTCTGTAGACGGTTTTGGGGAGAGTAGGTATTTTCCCAGTGTGGGTTCTACCCTGAGCACAGTGCCTCCCCATCTCCGTGTGTACCCCTCCCTGTCTGTCGTCATTGTTGCAGGGCTGTCAGATGACAGGTCTGTCACCTTCCTGGTTCAGGGGCCTCCCGGGTATCTTGCTGTCTTGGATGCAGGTGTAAATGAGATCTTTCTCCGCAGTCTCTTTTTGATGGTTCCTTCCGAGCACCTAGGAGTGCCACTAATTTGTGCATATTGATTTTGTTCCTTGCAAGATCTTGAATTTATTTGTTCGATTGGCCTTAAACTCAATCTGCCAGTTATTTGACCAGCAGCATGGATTTAATTGGGAAGAGCAGAGAATGGCAGTCTGGGCTGAGCAAGCTAAGGTCCCATCACAGGCAAGTGCGAGAAACAAAGGAGAGTAACATTATTTCATGGAGGAGGAAGAAGTTGGGAAGGGTGCTTGAAGGAAAGTCCCTTGGAGAAAGGCAGGGTGATGGAGAATTCTCACCAGCTGAGCTGCAAAGCTCCTACAAAAAGTCAGGAGATGAACCTCCAGCTTCCCGTGTGGGGCCTGGAATTGGTGAGTCTCTCCTGTGGGGGATTGCAATGTGGGGTCTGTAATGGGCACTGAGCAGCAGGCGCCCCCTTCCAGCCTCCCCTTCTGGCATCCCCAGTCCACTTTACTGGGGCTTCCCTTCCTGCTTTTGCACAGTTCTAACCAGCTTGTGGTGGAACGTTGTGGAAAAACTCAAATTCCAAATCCACTGCTTCTACTGCACCTGTGATACAGGGGCCCATGATTTAATTCTCCCACGAGTCTCTTGCTAACATGTGTCCTCTCCATGTTGGGTGACCTGGATCTGGGAGGGCTTGGACTCCATCCCAAAGTCTGATGTTCTCTCTGCTTCCGTTTCGTCGTGCTAACATGGTTGTTTGGAAGATTCATTTCCTCTGTGGTGATTTCAAAGTGCAGTCAGCTTGTTATAGCAGCACAAATACGTGCTGTCTCCACACTCAGATTCCCCAGCCGTCATTTCTTTACCACGTTTGCCACTTCACACGGGATGCTTCAGTGTGTTTGATCCCACTCCAGGACAATGTCCTGCAGAACCACCACATAACCTGAAATGAGGAGATCATTACAGAACCCATCCAAGGGTTAGTGTTAGGAACCAGGGACATGGCAGGACTGACCTGAAGACCCCATGGAGAGCTGTCAGGGTGGCTGAGTTGACAGTGGAGGTGAGGGTGAGTGTCTGGCTCTGGCTTTGTGTCCAGGAGTCAGCTCTGTGTGGGTGTGTCCTCAGCTAGGCATGCAGATTTCTGCTCCTCTGAATCCTTTCCGGAGTTCCAAATGGCACAGTTTCCTTCTGGGCAGCAGGCTGAGTCCTCTGGGATTGCCCATGTGTCCCCAAATTGTAGGGCACCTACTGCAAGGCCTTTGGGGTCACAATCCTGAGAACCGAACCAAACCAAAGGTTATGGTTAGGGCCCACCACATGGCAGGCCCGATCTGCCAGCACTCTGTCCATCTTTCTGGGGGAGGAAGCAGTCGAGGGATTTGTTCAGGGTGAGTGTCAAGCTCCAGGTTTGCATCCAGGGGCCTGCTGAATATGGGGGTGTCCAGAGGTAGGAATGCAGATTTCAGTTCCTCTGAATCCTTTCTGGAGTTCCAAATGGCATGGTTCCTTTCAGGGTGGCAGGGTGAGTCCTATGGTGTTCCTCACTGTCCGCAATCTTTGAGGATTTGGAGCCAGGCCGTCGGGGACACACCTCTCAGGACAGAATCTAGGCTTAAGAGTTTGTGCCTATGGGCATGGCTGCACTGATCTGAAAGCACTGTGGCGAGGATCACAGGGGTCTGAGTTGAGAGCATGGTTCAGGATCAGTATCAAGGTCTGGGTTTGTGTCCAGTGGACCGCTGAATGTGGGGGTGGTCTCAGATGTCCAAGACGATTTCCCCTACTCTGAATCCTTTCCAGCATTCCAAATAGCCTGGTTTCCTTCTGGGTGGCAAGCTGAAATCTCTGGGATTTCTCAGGTCTTGCCATTGCCCTTGCAAGGGCAAGATACTTTTTACAGTAAAAGAATTCACCAGATGAGCTGAACAGCAGAAAAGACACAGCTCAAGAGTTAATCAGTGAACAGGAATATCATGCCAAAAACTTCTTTGATAACACACTACAGAGCAGGGGAAGATAGGAGAGAAAGCTGAGATATAAAGGACAAACCCTCCAACTTTACAACATCATTCCCTACTTGTTTATTTCCATTGCTGTCAGCTCCTTCCCAGTCAAAAATATGTCACCTGAGCCAGCCTTTTTTCTTCCTGAGATTGGGGCACTGCAAAGCCCACCAGAGGGGCCAAGGGCACCCCTATACCTGCTGAGCTGAGCCCATTTGTACCCCAACCATGAGGAGGTACCAGCCTGTCCCCCTGGTGCTCCATGGTCTGTGGCAGTCCTTCCTTCTGGACCCTGCTTTCTGCTCTATTTTCGCTAACCCTGGTCTCAAACTAGGGATTGCTTCTGGAAGAGGAACTCAGGGAGATGAGGCTCAGGAGGGTCTCCCTGCCTGGAATCTTCGTGTGAGGAGTGCACAGCCAACAGATTTTGCCCAGGGAGTTGCAAAATGCAGAGAGGCAGATTTCTTTTCTCTCTTTCTCTCTCTCTCTAGCCTCATACTAACCAGGAGTTCTTAGAACTTTCTTCAGTGACTTCTAGGTGTAGCTTGGCCACTTTTTCACAGAAAGGCCACTTGAGCATGATGAAACACACGTATAAGCAATTACATTAATAAAAAAAAACAATAAGCCAATGCACACAGACCTTTGACAGCAGCACAGGACACTCAAGGGACCAGAGTCCCTACCTTGGGCAATAGTGGTAGAGGCCGGGTTCTGCCATGCAGGTCCCTAGACCTTTGGCAGTTTCCACAATTGCAAATCCAGACATGCAGAATCCTGAGGGACAACCTACTAACTGCAAAAGAGCAAAAATTCATCAGGATTCAGAGAGTGGAAATCCATTTGTACTGGAAAAGAAAGAAGTAGGCTTGCTGTGAATCCAGCAGGGAGGACAGGCATAGATAAAGGCTGGTGTATGGGTCACGGAAACTATTGTTTCTCAAGGGTCCTGCTGTCTCTGTAAAATGCTATGAGGACTGTCTTGGGGACCTCCTGCTTTCCTACCAGTGACACCCCCAGATTCTGCTTTGCTAGTCCCATGGATTCCTGGGGATACCCAGTTGATAAGCTATGCTGTCCTCATGACAACACTTGCTAATGGACTGAATGTTTGTGTCTTGTCCCAATTCAGATGTTGAAGCCCTGACCCTCAAGGAGTGCCATCAGGAGGTATGGGCTTTGAGAGGTGGTGAGGTCATGAGATTGGAACACTTGTGAATGAGATAAAAGCACTTCTGAGAAACGACCTGAGAGATTGTTCTGCCAGCTGTCATCCATGCAAGTCTACAACAGAAATATGGGCATTTGTAGATAATGAAGCAGTCTCTTGCTAGATATCAGATCTCCCAGGATCTTGCTTTTGGACTTCTCAGTCTCTAGAACTGCAAGGAATAGTACATGTTTTGCTGTTTCAGCCACCCAGTCTGTCATCATTTGTTGCAGCAACTTGAACTGAATAAAGCAGAGCCCAAGTTCTGGTTAATCCCTGCTTCTACTCATTTCCCCTCAGAAAGAGCTTCTAATCCAGAACTGACCTCTGCTTTCCATACACGTGCTTCAGACTCCTTCTGTGAGAGCCCAGACTTTGTAAAAGACTCCTCCCTCATGGCAACCAGCATTCTGTGACTCCTGAGGACTGTCCTCCCTGACTGTATTGAGTCAATCAAACTGATTTTGATTCTGGAGTCCCAGGATCAAGGACTGCATCAGGCTCCCAGCTTCATGGGGAGTCCGCTTCTCCCTCTGACCTTCTCCCCTCTCATGCTCTCTCTCTCTCTCTCTCTCTCTCAAATAAATAAATAAAAATCTTTTAAAAATCTGATTTTAACAGACCATAAGCTTGTTCTTGCTGGTCTTTGGAAGATTAGCCATTAGCCCTTCGGAGAAAGTTCTGAATGGCTGCTTCATGAAGGGGTGAACTGTGTCCCCAAAGTCTCTTTTTGCTGCCTTCTAATCACAGATGCTGAGACAAATCCTCCCAGGTGCTGGTTTTTCAAAGCACTTAATGCTTTGGCTTTGAAGTTCCTCACTTGACAGTTCTGCTTTAATCAGTTTGTGACAAAACAGCCAATTGGTGGTGGATGCAAAGTGCACTGATAAAGTTAATATCAGGGAACAATTTTTTGAGTGTCATGCATGTGCACGTGTGTGCACACACATATCCATGTGCTAAGCATTATGGTAAATGTCTGACAAGAACTAAAAGATCAAAAAGTCAGGATACCCCATTAGCTGATATTTTTATTATTCCTACATCCTAATCTATGAAAAACAGGGTCAGAGAATAAGAAGTGGCAAAAAGAATCAAGATTTGAGGCAGTTCGATTTCTCAGCCAGCCTTGATCAATAGGCATGTACACCTGTGTCTAGTTTCAGCTCTGTGTAACCTTGCCATAACCTTGGATAAGCCATTCATCTCTCAAGTTCAGGTTCTTGGTCCAAGGAGGGAAGGGGCACAGGTTGAGTACCTCCAGTGGGACTTCCTGGCAGGCTTGTTCATCCAAGCATTCCTGTTTCAGTTGGAGTAATTGAAGCCAGTCTTTGTTTTACCGAAGGCCAAGCTTGTCCAGTGTGTCCATGCCACCAGCCAACAGCATTTGTCCATGCCATGTAACAACTGAGCAACATTCATAGGAATGGGGGGAGGAAAAGATGTCCACAGGTGTTGACAGATGTTCTGCATGGAGGAACAGGAGCTGGGGCCATCACCTGCTGTTTCTAGTGGCCTTCTCTGTCGAGTTAAAATAAATGGCAATTATTTGCAATGACAGGGGTGAAAGTAGAGGGTATTATGCCAAGCGAAATAAGTCAGTCAGAGAAAGACAATTATCATATGATCTCACTCATATGTGGAGTTCAAGAAACAAACCAGAATCATAGGGGAGTAAAGGAAAAAAATAAAACAAGATGAAGTCAAAGAGGGAGACAAACCAGAAGAGACTTTAAAAAAAAAGATTTTTATTTACTTATTTGACAAACAGAGATCACAAGTAGGCAGAGAGGCAGGAAGAGCGAGAGAGGAGGATGCAGACTCCCCAGGGAGCAGAGAGCCTGATGTGGGGCTCGATCCCAGGACCCTGAGATCATAACCTGAGTTGAAGGCAGAGGCTTTAACCCACTGAGCCAGCCAGGTACCCCTCAGAAGAGACTCTTAATCACAGTAAACAAACTGAGGGTTCTTGGAGGGGAGAGGGATGGGTGGATGGGGTAACTGGGTGATGGACATTAAGGAAGGCATGTGATACAGTGAGCACTGGGTGTTACAAAAGACTGATGAATCACTAACCTGTATGTCTGAAACTAGTATTATATGTTAATTAATTGTATTTAGATTAAAATTTTCTTTAAAAATAATTTTAAAATAAAATAAGTAACAATCCAATAATGATCAGAGTTATCCAGCAGGGAGTATCAGATCTAGAAGTCAGTTAAATTTAAGGGGCTTGCCGAAGTTTAGGAGAGTCACGCTAGGTCATTTTCCTGTGTGGGGAAGTCTTCAGGGGCAGTTCCAAAGACAAAGATTATTAATATTCCTCCTTCCCCCATTCCTCCTAGAGCCAAAGATGTTTCCTCCACTCACCCACTGGCCCTGTATGTAGGTGTTGCTTTCTCTCTACCAATCAAAAAATCAGTGAGTAACTATAACTTCACCTTTTCCAATATCCCCCTACCCCCGACCTTTGGTCTTTAATGGCCATGGGCAACAGGGACAAAGACATTTTTTAAAAACTTACAGAGATCTATTATGTTCTACTACCTTGGCCCGCATGGGCCACTGCAAAGGGATTCTGTGAACCGTGTACTCAGATGAATGGTCATTATCTTCAAAAAGGCAGGGGCAGTGATAGACACAGGAACCAAAAAAGCAAGAGTTAACGGACCATCAGAATAATGGAGTACCAACACTTTTATGTCCTTGGCTTGAATCCTCAAGGTCCAGTGTCTTAACAGAATTTTCATTTTGGTCTCATCTGCCTCACTTGTCCACCCCTGGGCCAGTTGGCAGTTATACTGAGAACCGGAAATTTTCCTTAGAAGAGAGAAAGAGTATTTGTCAGGTAAACCAAGGAAATGTCCATTATAGGAAGTTAGGCCTTTTGTCATGGTACTCCATTAGCACCCTCCTGACTGTTAAAGAAAAAAAAAATATTGTGACACCCATTAAAGAGAGTAAGGAAGATTTTATTCAAGGGATGCTACTATGATGAGATTTTATTGTATAGTATGGGAGAGAAATCTGGCTCAGCTCAGACAAATGGAGATTTACAGCTAAAGAGCATGGTGGGGATCACTGAATGTAAAATTAAGATGGAACATCAAGGGTAAGGATGAAGGGATTCTGGCTAAACCATCTGGACAGTAATATTGTTGAAGGAAGGCTAGGGTCATAAACTATTGAGATCAGGGGATAAGGAATTTTTTTAAAAGACTTATTAATACATTTTAGAGAGAGGGAGCAGGGGTAGGGGTAGAGGGAGAGGGAAAGAGAATTTTAATCAGACTCTTCACTGAGCATAGAGCCTGAGGTGAGGCTTAATCTCAGGACCGTGAGATCATGACCAGAGTAGAAACCAAGAGTCAAACGTTCAACCAGCTGCACCAACCAGGTGCCCTGGGAATAAGGGATGGGATCAGATATTAAGGGTTATAGATACTGAAGCACCTGGGTGGCTTAGTTGGTTAAATCTCTGGCTTTGGCTTGGTCATGATCTGATCCCAGGATCAAGCCTGGCATTGGGCTTGCTGCTCAGTGGGGAGTCTGGTTCTCTCTCTCCCTCTGCTATTCCCCCTGCTCAGGCTCTCTCTCTGTCAAAATAAATAAATCTTAAAAAAAAAAAAGTGGTAAGATACCAGGGGTGAGAGATAAGGAATTTGATCAGATATCAAGAGTAGGATAGAAGATTGCTGAAAAATGACCAAGCAGATTTCTTGCTAAAACTGGGCTAAGTGGGCGGAGCCTAAGGTCAAGGCTAGACAGAAAGAGGACTCAGAGGAACTTGACTCGAGTCTGGTCAAGGAGAAAATCTTCATCATCCATGACCATTGTATTTTCTGCAGTCACACATTTTATTAATTCTTTTATCAGACATTCAGTGAACGAGAAACATGAACGCAGCAGCAATAATATAACAAATGTAAGCGCTCTAGAAGAGACAAAGGCAGTATGGGAATCCACCTCATCAGATTTAGAATATGCATGACTCCATGACTGAATTACTACCACTGCTTGACTGTTGAGATTAAGATGTAGTACAGAGGATCAGAGGGAAGGGAGGGAAATCTGAATGGGAGTCATCAGAAAGGGAGACAAGCCATGAGGCACCTTTAACTATAGGAAACAAACTGAGAGTTGCTGGGGGGGAGGGGAGTGGGAGACATGGAGAAACTGGGTGATAGGCATTAAGGAGGACACGTGATGTGATGAGCACCAAGGGTTATCCACAACTGATGAGTTACTGAATTCTCTGAAACCAATGATGTACTATCTAATGGCTAATTGAATTTAAATATCTAAAAAAGGCACTTCAAAAAAAAAGATGTAGCATAACTCACAATATCCTTTGAGTGGAAGAATGTGCGGACTTTCCACACCTCTGCTGTCCAAGTCCCATGGCTAGTAGCCACATGTGGCTAATGACCACTTAAAAGGTGGCCAATTCAAATGGAGAAATGCTGTAAAAGCAGAATAAACACTGGCTTTCAAAGACATATTGTAACCAAAAGTCAGAGAGTATTGCCACCCTCACATCACAAACATCGCATGACTTCTACAGCTAATGAGAGTGGGACCCAAGATGAGAGAGGTCAACCTGAAATTCCATGATGTCAGAAAGAACATGGAGAAGAAAGAGTCACAATCCTGGAGTGGATGGTCTGAAGACTGTCAGAATGCCTTTTTTTTTTTTTTTTTTTTTTGGTGATTCTGTATACGGACAAGGAGAATTCATTGGAGATGACATCTGTATGCCTCACATTTTCAAGGGAAAATTATGAAAACGCATATAGACCCACAGCCATAGTTTAATTATGTTTGAAATATATTCAGAACTACTCCAGTCAGTAAATTGCATATTTTCACATTTAGCTTCTCAATTTTCTCTTCGGCACCTCCCATTCTTGAAATCCCAACACAAATCACATCTCTTGCCTAAGGACCATAAACTACCTCACTATCAAAGGCTACAGTTCATTCATTCATTTGATTCATTCAAAGCAACCTAATCTTGAGTGATGTCTTAGGCGCTCTTCTAGGGACTGGTGACACGGTGAACAAAATAGGTAAAAATCTCACTTTCATGGAGCCTCTCTGGTATTTAGGGGAAAATCTTTCCTTATCAACATGAAAATACTTTTTATGGATGTTGCTTAGAATTTCAGTTTTTTTTTTTCTTGACAGTATCTCAGGTGATCATCTTTGAGGTGGTTCTCCTGAAAATATTTTTGGGGGGTACTGACTCGACTTTCTGAGTCAGACACTTTCCTAAAGACAGGGGTCAAAGGAAAAGTGACAACTGTCACTCTTGCAGTAAGAACAGGGATCACAATGCTTGAAACAGATATGCTGCTCAGCTGTCAGAAAGTCCACAAGGCTCCAAATGTGTGTGGCCAACTAACGGAACCTGTAACTCAGAGGTTATCATCCTGAGAGCAATGGGAAATCCCTCTAGTTAAGGACTCTCCTTGACGGAAGCTTGACAATGGCCTTGATTTACTTACTATGATGTTTAGGTAATTATACACATTAAGAAAAGTGCACAAGGCACTTACATTTCCATGATACCATCAAAGATATTGTTGTTTTATTAAAATGTTACATCTAGAGTTGTAACGTATAGAGTAGTTAAGTCAATCACTATGAGGTACAGGTGAGACTATTGTAACAGCCATACTTCCATAAAAAAGAAAAATTTTTTGTGGTTTCTGATCTAGGAATCAGCCAGTGAATAATTCTATATCAGTGTCCAGTTACCGGGCTAAACATGTAATCTATTTATATTTCTGAGGGTAAGCAGAATTGTGATCACTGAGCCAGCTGTATTCTAGTAACTACTCATTTACCCAACATAACAGATATAAGAAGGTAAAAGGCTTCTAAGGAGACTGGTTACTTATATTTTGAACCACATTTTGGCAGGTATAACTTGCAACTTGTGCTTAGTGGTAAGATTTCTGATATTTACTTTCTCCTTCCTTTGGCAAGTCAAGTTAGTTAAAAAGTAATTAGAGTAGAGTCCATTGTTTTTCTTAAATGCTTACAGAGATATAGAACTCTCAAGTTTCTTTACTAGACAGGATTAGATCACATTAGTGATAAAGATCAGAATGATTTACATTGCTAAAACGAGAACTTCCTGTCAGTTTGGAGAAAGCTCATTTTTATAACCAACATATTGGCTGGGCTAGAGATTAATGAGTGCTATGGGTGGGGTGATGAATGTGATATATTCAATGACCTGTGGAATTTGTTCTGTAATTTCCCCACTCCTCTGGTCAGCAGAGCGTCTTCTTCAGTACCCAGCACTGCCCATAACTGCATTCAGAAAATCACTCTCCAAAAATGGTTATTTGTTTTGCCTTTTTTATAATTTTTTAAAACATTTGATTTATTTACATGTCAGAGAGAGGGAATGAGAGCACAAGCAGGGGGAGCAGGAGAGGGAAGGGGAGAAGCAAGCTTCCTGCTTGGTGGGATTGCACAAGGGCTGAAGAAGACAGAATGGGAAGGGGACAAGGAGAATAGTGGGTTTCAGATTCTTGGGAACAGAGCCCACATCTATTTCTATGTTTATCTCACTGCTATAAACCCAGGTCACAGCAGAGTGCCTGCAGCAGAGTCATGGAAGTGCTCCAGAACTGATAACTATTGCTATTTATACTACTAACATTCCTCCACAAAGGGCCAAGTGTCATAGCTTCTCCCAGTTCCCCACACTGAACGCAATGAAGAATCAAACTATCGGGTGAAGGATGGCGAGGGGCATTTAACAGGACCCAGATCACAGGAGCCATATTGTATTGCAGGACCAGGGGTCTTACCAGTGACTAGGTATTCACTCCTCTTGAGAGGCTAGCTCCTTGGATCTCCCTCTTCAATCCTCTGAACCCATGTCTGGCATCAGAAACAAAAGTAAACATAACGTATCGCCCTTGTTTATTTTTTACTATTATTTGTTACAGAGGAAGAGAGAGATCACAAGCAAGGGGAGCTGCAGGCAGAGGGAAGGCAGGCCCCCCACTAGAGCCTGGTATGGGATCCAATCCCAGGACCCTGGGATCATGACCTGAACCAAAGGTAGATGCTTAACTGAGTAAGCTACCCAGGCGTCCCTTATTGTCCTTCTTTAAAATTTAATGTATTCTCTCTCCCTCTCTCTTTGTCCCCACTCTGTCACTCATACTCACACAATCACAGAGTCACCGACAATAGCAAGGCATTTCCCATTCTAATTCGCTAAGGCACTATGAGCTTAAGCTCAACAGAATCACTTTGCCAGCTGCTGCTCTACCGTGCCCTGATCCCTTCTCTATCCCCAAGCTCGATCTGTAACTCAAGTGTCATGGTGGTGGCTCTTTCTGCCCTCCCTCCACAAGGCTGTCATCAGCACACTCTTCCCCGTGGCTCCACTCCCCAGCACTGGCTGCCTTTGGTCTACGGGTATGCCCTCTCCTAGAGCTTTTCCACTCTCCCTGAGGGGAAGACAACCCTTACTTCTCCCCGGTGGCTGTCACGTGTCCGCTATATATTGTGACGATCAGCCCGATTAAGAGATTGGGAACTAAAAGACCGGCTTCTGCTTATGGATCAAACTAACTCTGGGGCTTGGCACACATGACAGCAGCACATGGTGGTAGAACTGAGATGGTTAGGGAGTTAATCTGCATTTTCACATCTGGTCAGCAGCAGAACAAAGAAGACACCCCAGATCTCCTATCTCCCAGAACAGTACTCTTCAAGTAACTTACAGCACCATCCTTCTCCAGCTTTGGAAGTGGCACTTTTCCAACCCCAAAGTCTTGATTCTAGGCAGCACTCCGAGAGATACTCCCTCCAGAATCACCCCTGGCTGGAAGTAGTGGTCGGCCAAGGCGTCCCAAATATCTTCCCTTCAGAGTTGCGCTTGCATCAAACTCAAAACTGTGGCACGTACAGGACTTTCCTGTCAGCCTCTAGCTCTAATGACCTATTGGACTTCAGAGGTGCTCTTTTATACCCACTTACCTTATAACATCAACGTGTGACTCCTCTAGAATTCTCTCCATGGCTTTTCTCCTGTACTAATTGTTATGGACTGAATTGTGTCCCCACAAAAGTCATATGAAGAATTCCTAATCTCCAGTGCGACTGGAGATAGGGCCTACCTAGAAGGAGGTACTGAAGGCTTGGTGAGGTCACAGGAGTCCTAATCTGCTAGGACTGGTGTCCTCATAAGGGTGAAACACATGAAAGCACTCCCCCTACCTCCCCTCTGGGGGCCCACAGAGAAGAGGTCATCTGAGGGCACAGTTGAAAAGGTAGTGATCTATAGAACAACAAGAAAAAGCTCACTGGAGACCAACCTTGCTGGCACCTTGATCTGGAACTTCTGGCCTCCAGATCTGTGCGAAAATACATTTCTGACATTAAAGCTCTCCAGCCTGTGTTTGTCTGTCCCCGACGGCCTGGCTCCAAAGCCTCAGAGATTGGGGACAGTGAGGAACACCATAGGACTAACCCTGCCACCCTGAAAGGAACCATGCCATTTGGAACTCCAGAAAGGATTCAGAGGAACTGAAATCTGCATTCCTACCTCTGGACACCCCCATATTCAGCAGGCCCCTGGATGCAAACCTGGAGCTTGACACTCAACCTGAACAAATCCCTCGACTGCCCCCTCCCCCAGAAAGATGGACAGAGTGCTGGCAGATCGGGCCTGCCATGTTGTGGGCCCTAACCATAACCTTTGGTTTGCTTTTCAAGATTCTGACCCCAAAGGCCTTGCAGTAGGTGCCCTACAATTTGGGGACACATGGGCAATCCCAGAGGACTCAGCCTGCTGCCCAGAAGGAAACTGTGCCATTTGGAACTCCGGAAAGGATTCAGAGGAGCAGAAATCTGCATGCCTAGCTGAGGACACACCCACACAGAGCTGACTCCTGGACACAAAGCCAGAGCCAGACACTCACCCTCACCTCCACTGTCAACTCAGCCACCCAGACAGCTCTCCATGGGGTCTTCAGATCAGCCCTGCCATGTCCCTGGTTCCTAACACTAACCCTTGGATGGTTTCTGTAATGATCTCCTCATTTCAGGTTATGTGGTGGTTCTGCAGGACATTGTCCTGGTGTGGGATCAAACACACTGAAGCATCCCGTGTGAAGTGGCAAACGTGGTAAAGAAATGACGGCTGGGGAATCTGAGTGTGGAGACAGCACGTATTTGTGCTGCTATAACAAGCTGACTGCACTTTGAAATCACCACAGAGGAAATGAATCTTCCAAATATCCATGTTAGCACGATGACACGGAAGCAGAGAGAACATCAGACTTTGGGATGGAGGCCAAGCCCTCCCAAATCCAGGTCACCCAACATGGAGAGGACACATGTTAGCAAGAGACTCGTGGGAGAATTAAATCATGGGCCCCTGTATCTCAGGTGCAGTAGAAGCAGTGGATTTGGAATTTCAGTTTTTCCACAACGTTCCACCACAAGCTGGTTAGAACTGTGCAAAAGCAGGAAGGGAAGCCCCAGTAAAGTGGACTGGGGATGCCAGAAGGGGAGGCTGGAAGGGAGCGCCTGGTGCTCAGTGCCCATTACAGACCCCACATTGCAATCCCCCACAGGAGAGACTCACCAATTCCAGGCCTCACACGGGAAGCTGGAGGTTCATCTCCTGACTTTTTGTAGGAGCTTTGCAGCTCAGCTGGTGAGAATTCTCCATCACCCTGCCTTTCTCCAAGGGACTTTCCTTCAAGCACCCTTCCCAACTTCTTCCTCCTCCATGAAATAATGTTCCTCTCCTTTGTTTCTCGCACTTGCCTGTGATGGGACCTTAGCTTGCTCAGCCCAGACTGCCATTCTCTGCTCTTCCCAATTAAACCCATGCTGCTGGTCAAATAACTGGCAGATTGAGATTAAGGCCAATTGAACTAATAAATTCAAAAACTTGCAAGGAACAAAATCAATATGCACAAATTAGTGGCACTCCTACGTGCTCGGAAGGAACCATCAAAAAGAGACTGCTGAGAACGATCTCATTTACACCTGCATCCAAGACAGCAAGATACCCGGGAGGCCCCTGAACCAAGAAGGTGACAGACCTGTCATCTGACAGCCCTGCAACAATGACGACAGACAGGGAGGGGTACACACGGAGATGGGGAGGCACTGTGCTCAGGGTAGAACCCACACTGGGAAAATACCTACTCTCCCCAAAACCGTCTACAGAGTCCTCACTCTGGCTCCCGAATTTCCGGACTCGGCGCAAGCCTGGAGTGGGTGTGGACACGGGAAGGACCCCGCAGGGCTGAGGTGGGGAGAGCACAAGCACCGAAGCAGGCGGACGCTCCCTGACCTCAGACCATCAGAGGAGCCCCAGGAACCGAATCCGCGAGCACACAAACACAGATGAGGACCTAGGAGCACCCGAGCCCAGAAAGGGGGGACCCCACAGCCCCGCGCACAGCACAGCAGGAGGCCACGTCTCCTCACACAAAACGACGGAAGCCCCAGTGTCTACACAGGGCGCCCTTTCTCTGTGGGGTCCTGAGACCACGAACCCCTTGACAGTCCACTCAGGCGGCTTCTCCTCAGCTCCTCCAGCATCTGGTCCTTAGGAGGTTGGACTGCTGCCAGTGTGGGCGCGTCCTCCACAACGGGTCCGGTCAGTGTGGATGCAGAGCCACACCCTCCTCAGCTTGTCCTGTCAGGGTGGGAGGCGCCCCACATTCTCCAGAAGTCTCCACAGTGGGTCCTGAAGAGGCGGGGCTCTGGTCCCAGCTGTGGCTGTGCAGCCTGGGCTCAGGGCGGGAGCTGGGGTCTGGCGCCCTCTGCAGGCGGTGGAAGGCAGTGCAGGACTGTGGGAGCTCACCCTTCAGTGGAAGGTCCTGCTCCCTCCTGGGGTCCAGCTGATGCCATTTCATTCCGGAAATTCAAGCTGCATGGAGCCCAATACCCCCCAACTTCCCCCCAAATAGCTAAGGAACAATGAATTGGAAACAATGTGGAATTACAACAGTCCTTGACCCAAACAGTGTCACTGAACATGGCCCTGATGCAGACCCACACTCTGACCTCAACTTGGTCTCAAACCTGGACCCTACCCTAATCCAAGACCCTAACCCTAGCCCCCAACCCAAACAATGTTCACAAGACTCAAAAGGTAGAAACTGCAAATATCCATCAATGGCAAGTGCCTAAGCAAAGTGTGGTGAAGCATTTGAATTTGGGTACAGGTTCAGGTTTTAGTCAGAGTTCTAGATCAGGCTTTGGGTTTAGTGTTAGGGTGAGGGTTTAGAGTGAAGGACAGGGAACAGAGTTATAGTTTAGGGCTTTAAGTTTATGATTTAGGCTTTAAGACTCAGGGCTTATGGGATAAAGTTCAAGGTCAAATTTGGGGTTTGACTTCATGCTGAGATTTGGGTTCAGGTTTCATGACTTGGAGGTCTGGTTTAGGGTTTGGGTTCGTGGTTCAGGGCTTGGATCCAGGGCTCAGGTACAGGCTTTGGGTTCCATTCCAGGTTTGGGATTCAGGGTTCTAGTTTGGGCTTTAAGGTCAGCTTAGGTTTCAGCGTTGGTAGGGTTTAAGGTTAGGTTTAGGGATGACACATTTTCTTCAGTTGTCATCATGGACAAAATAATTCTATCTGAAGTTTCTAAGTCAGAAATGTATTTCATCTGGGGGCGCCTGGGTGGCTCCGTGTGTTAAGCCTCTGCCTTGGGCTCAGGTCATGATCTCAGGGTCCTGGGATCGAGCCCTTCATCAGGCTCTCTGCTTGACCGGGAGCCTGCTTCCCCATCTTTCTCTCTGCCTGCCTCTCTGCCTACTTGTGATCTCTGTCTGTCAAATAAATAGAATTAGTAAAATCTATTATATGATCTTTTACAAACCATTTCCTATCTTTGCATTTCTTGTGCCAAGACAGACAGGGGTTATTTAAAACCCTGAAGAGAGTGCTCTTGCTTTTAAATTGCCTGTAACCTTCGTGTAATAGATTTATGATTGATAATAGATTTAGTTAAAATATAACTATTTAAAATATTTACTCTCAGTAAACGATTTCAACCTATGCTCATTTAAGTAACTTGGTGCATAATCCCTTTTCTATTAAACCATAGTGCAAGGACCAATGCCGCGTTCCCGAGAGAACCCCAAGCTATTTTTCTAGAATGGCTGTATGCTATATATGGCGTCCTGTTTTCACTCCCTTTGTGGAGCACCTACCCTGGAGGTCATGTAATAACCAATGACCAAAAAAACAAACAAGAAACCCAAACATCCAGGTCGAAGTGCCATCCCTGCCTGGAGTGGAGGAGACTGCTCAGACAGATCCCAGGCAGGCATCTCAGCCCAGGCCTGTGTTGGGGAAGCTGGTTCCTGGCTTTGGGCGCAAACTGGAAGCCAGCAAACTGACCCAAGAGTGCAGCCGGCGTTTAGGATTGATGATCTTTTGGCAGCCAGGCTGAGCGTGGACACCCGCTCAGGGAGCCAGGCTAGGCGGCTGCCCAGCGCAGGTGCTGGCAATGCAGCAGCAAGCCAGGGCTTAGCCCCACACCCCAGCATGGGCTCCGGCCTCAGAAGTGAGGGGGTGGGGCCAGCGTAGAGAAGGGTCTTTGCTAATTTCCAAAGCTGGAAGTGAGCTATCAGAGGACTCAGGAGGGAGGGGGGCGGGGGCGGGGGCGGGTCGGGGTCGGCCGGGAGAAGGGGCTTTGCTAATTGCCCAGGCGGGAAGGAGGGGCGCGCAGCGCCAGGGTGCTGTGCTGCAGCCCATTCGGGACTGCAGGACCCACCATACTCGCTGCCCCTGCACTCTCATGCTCCAGCCTAGCCCATGAGGCCGTGGTGTCCTGTTCCCGTTCCCGCCGCCTGCTGCCCCTCCCCGCCCAATGGCTTCTCTGGAGGACCCTCTGCTCACAGGTAAAGTGACACCACGACGCGCCCTCACCTGAAGCAGAAAACGCGGTCCAGAAGCTGGGCGTGGGATGTTTGGGCCCCAGCCTCCCGCCAACCCCAGGGCACCAGGACCACCCCAGACGCTGTGCCACACCCTGTCCGCAGGGGGTCAGGCCAGGACAGCGCCACAGGAGGTACCCCCCCCCCCCGCCAGAGGGCAGGCTAGCCCCCATAGTTCGGCACCCCCACGCGCTTTTCAGAGCCTCCTGCCATTTCCAGGGCACCCAGAACCCAGAGAGTGAGGCCTTGGGTGCTTTCTAGAGACAGATTCAAGGCAATTTTTCGACTTTGGGACTCAGAGTTAACATAGTTTTCATTTGTGATTATTATTTTTTGTGGGTGCCATAGCTTTTCTTTTAACCTATGGTTGTTTTCACTCCCGGTTCTGAAGAAGCCCCTAAATCCTAACCCTGTTGAGGACTCTGAAAGCTCTCAGAGCAGCAGTGCTGGGGGACAGTGTGGACACATGTTTTGGTTTCTCCTCTGGCCTGCTTCTGTGGCAGCCCCGCTCTGTCCTCCTCAGACTTCAGAGCAATATCTGAACAAGTGGAGAAGCGACCAGGGGGTCAGGAAGGTGGCCACCGAAGAGTGACTTCTCTGGAGGGTGGCTGAGCTAGCAAGTGAGCATGTTAGTCCAGCTCTGCCTGCATTCAGTATGGAGCTGAACAGGGGCCAGGGAAGGGGAGGAGGAGCAGAGAGCAGGGACAAAGGGACCAAAGAGGAGATTCAGATGAAGGGAAGTAATGGGGAGGAAAGAGAAGAAACTCTAGAAGACAGGTATGTAGAAAGGAAAAGGGATGAAGTGGGCATTGGGAAAGGGCACCACCAGGGAAGGAGAGAGGGGAAGGAAAGAGGGAGGAAGAGAGGAAAGGGGAAAGGGAGAAGGGAGGAGTCAGCATGCCAGGGCTCCCCCTGCATCTGAAGAAGAGGTGGCTGCTCCAGCTTGTCAAACAGGGTGCTCACTCTTTGGCCCCAGTTTCTGCTCCCAGTGCTACTGGGCTTTTCAAGGAAGGCAGGCTGTCCCTTGGGACCTACTGGAGCCCACTGGAGCGCACAGGAGGGTGGGAGAATTAAGATGCCACCGGGTCCTGTCCTGAGCTGCTCCCAGCCACCAGCCTCACCACATGGTGCAAGAGGGACCCCAGAACAAAGGAAGGATACAGGCCAGCATGTCTGCTGGTGGCCCTGGGCACTTAGCTCATCGCAGTGAACCACACGGCCTCCTCAACCCACGCTTTCAAAGCCTCCTTCTTCGCTTCTGGCTTTCATGTCTGTAGGAACATGAGCCAGATCTAACTCCTCTCCGACAGACAATTCTGACTCACCCCATGTCAGATTTTTATGAGTGGCTGTGATAGAGTAAGATAGCAATGATCCAACAAACGGACTGTTTCCTCCCACTTGACCTCAACAGTCTTATACATTTTCTTAGCGAAAACATCTTGTCTCCTTCCATTAAGCTCATAACGTGGTCTAGGAGTATACATGCGCCTTCGGTAGATGCGAAGCGATACAGAGGTCTTTTTTTTTTTTTTTAAATTTTACAAGGTAAAGTCAGTGAACACATCCAACTTGACGAATACGTCTCTAAAATGTCAATCCAGGCAAAGCTTTTTCTGCCTACAGTTTCGAGCCTACGTGGTGACATTTTTAAAATGCTTTCAGTCCCTCAGTGAGGCTCTTAGAAGCTAGCCAGGGCTTACTACGTGCCAGGCACTGTGTCAGGTGTTGGAGCTAAAGGGAAAGAGAGCTTGGAGGCTAGCTGGGGAGGGACATCCATGACACAACCACAGCTAGAAACGGAGGCCAGTGCTAGAAAAGAGAGAGCAGGCTGCATGGAGAGTGTGTACCATGGGGCTTGTGAGCTCACGAATAAGTGGGAGTAACTGGAGTGGGGAGATGGGGGAGAGAAGAGGGTCTTCCCATCAATGGGAATCACCTGTGCTTGGAGGCAGGTGGCATGAGAGGTCTCCACAGGAAGAAGGAGGCAGTGTGGTTGAAGGGCAGAGAGATGGGGCAGAACAGGCATCAGTCAGTTGGACGGGTATGAATAGACTGATGGGAGGATTATGGGTGCCTTTGGAGGACTGAGAATTTGTTAGAAGATCAGTGCAGATTTCTATGGAGACAAATGCCAGGAACTGATAGGTCTTTGAAAGGTCACTCTGGCTGCCTTTTGGCAAAGGGGTTGGTAAAAGGCACTTGCAGGTGTGAACACACCAGGTGGGAGGTGAGTGCAGGAAATCGGGTGAGGGAGCATGGGAACTTGGTCCCGGGGTATATAAGGGAGAATAGCCTTTAAGGAGTTCCACAAATTGGCACCAGCTGTGGCTTCATTACAGAGCTGGAAGGGGGAGGTGGGTGTGTCCTGGAGGTTACAGAAATTACATGAGAAAGGGAAGTCTTTTTAGATCTCTTTTTCAACTAGAGGAACTCTCACCTTATTGATAGAATTCCAGAGTGGGAACCAATGATATGAGGACATCTTTGAAATGTCTGAATATGTTCTTCGACATCTTTGCAAGTGACGAGGAGACCTTGACCTTAGGAGGCCTTGGCCCTCTTTGTAGCCAGAAAGATTTCACCTACAGATTTGGGTTCTCCCTTTTAAAGTCAAGGAGTCAGTCCTTCCAAAGGACACCTCCTATCATTTTACCCTCTCATCATACCTCACGTGCTGGCATCTCCAAGACCCTCTGTTCCAGGTTGAGAGTATCCACTTTGGCCGGGCTGGTCTTGCCAAGAACACCACCACAGGAAATCTAGAGCCTGTAGTGCTATTAATAACATCATCTAAGACTGTGTTTGCTGCCCTCTTGGCCTCTTCCCACCATGACTCACTGAAGCTTTTTACACATTGCATCCATTATGCTATAGTTCCCAAAGGTCATCTTCTCTAGTGCCATTAGTTTTTAGGGGACCAGGCAAACCTTAAACTTGTCCCCCCCTAATTGGATCCCTGTTCCCCCACAATCTATTTGAAAGCCTTTCACCATGATTCTTGAATGAGATCTGAGACCACTGCTGGTACCTAACACTTCTTGGCACCTTGTCTGTTAGGTTCTTGGAAGAGGAGATGGCTATGGAGGTGAGTGGGAATGGGAGTGGGAGGATTTCTCCCTTCACTTCCCTTTTTGTGTTTTCAAATAATGGGTTTTGAGGGGGCGGGAAAGTTTAACCAGACCATTTATTTTCCATCTCCCATCGATAAAATGTCACACAGGAGAGGTGGCAGAAACGCACTTTCAGGTTAATTTTTTTACAAGGAAGATTGACTTATGAACCTACTTTGTTATTCCCTTTCATTCAATTTCCCTGTACCTCCTTTTCTATGAAGTGTAACGGTAACCCATTATTATTTTTATTGTTGGCACGTGCTTTGTGAACCATAAAGTGTACGCTATAAATGGGAGCGCTTTTCTTTTTTTTTTTTTTTTGTAGTTTACGAAAAACTAATATTTTTTAAATTAATTTTTTATTTATTTTCAGCATAACAGTATTCATTCTTTTTGCACCACACCCAGTGCTCCATGCAAGCAGTGCCCTCTATGATACCCAACACCTGGTACCCCAACCTCCAAATCCCCCGCCCCTTCAAAACCCTCAGATTGTTTTTCAGAGTCCATAGTCTCTCATGATTCAGCTCCCCTTCCAATTTCCCCCACCTCCCTTCTCGTCTCTAACTCCCCATGTCCATGAAAAACTAATTTAAAAACATTCATCCACCAGAGTACCCAAAGGGCTCCCATATAAACTATCTGTCGTTACATTATGTCCCGATGTGGAGCTCGATCCCAGGATCCTGAGATCATGACCTGAACTGAAGGCAGAGGCTTTAACACACTGAGCCACCAGCCCCAATGTATTCTCTTCAGTACCAGAATTTGTAACCAATTGACAGATGAAAAAGGAGGCAGTCAAGTGAAAAACAATAGGTCTTAGACCTGCAAGAAATTTGAATTAGATGAATTCAGCTACTCAGGCACTGTTTCACATTTTCAGATCTCTGCAGAAAAGGGGTTAACCTTTTTACAGCATGTAAAAGAGAAGACTATAACACATACTATGTGTAAGCATGTAAATATCAAAAAATATCCCATTAGATGCTAAGACACACAGGGCCTATATTTTCTCTCAAATTCATGAATATGTAGGAGCAATAAGTGAGAAGTGAATGTATACTCTTCACTTCGAAGTCTTTTAGAAATCTAAAATATGACTTTCTATGGTTTGTGTCTCCATATTCCTTTATTGCCAGTTTGAACAAATCCACATGCTTTGATTCAAAGGTAATAAATTCCTCTTATTTGGAAACATGATGTTTATTTTTATTCTCTCACCCTTAGCAGGTGGTTTCATTTTAGCACACTTCAGAGTTATAATTTCATGCTTATTAAAAACATTTATTATGATCTACATAGATGAATGAAACTTTTATTTTATTAAATTATTTGACAAAAAATCTGTTATTTTTAAAAATGTATTTCCTTTAGGGTTATTTTAGAGCGTTCAGAGAGGATCTAGGAGTGTGGTATTATGTAGTTTTTAAGTAGGTATGAAATGGTTATTTATAGGATTGTTTCTTTAAGGCTTATGTATATTGTCCATTATATGCTATAAAATATTTTGAAAGTAAATTTAAGGTATGTTTTACATAGTTTATTTTTTGGAAATAAATATTGAAATGACTTGTGAAATTCAGTATATTCTCAACATTAATTTATTTTGAAATTTACCAGTTGTCTACTGAACTATTATATGGCAGATATTACTTCAGACTACACTGGTAAATGAAATACTTGGCTTTGTAGAACTTTTATTTTAATGGGTGAGACAATTCAAAGCTATAAACCTTAATAAAAATTGCATAGTGCATTCAAAAAGGATGAGTACAATGGGGAAAAAGAAAAACTCGATCAGGGTGAGAAAAATCAAGGTTGCTAGGCAGGGGATGGGGAGTTAAAATTTTTAATAGGAAGATCAGGGTAGTTACAATGAAGCTGACAATTGAACAAAGGTATGGAAAGGTGATGAATTTGCGCAGAACTATCAGCAATAAGGTCACTCCAGACAAAGGAATTGGCTATCTTGAAGGCCATAAGGTTGGATCATGCCTGGCATATCTAAGGAATAGCAAGGAGGCCACTGTGAGTGACTGAAGAGTAGCAGGGAAAGAGGTCACAGAGGTTAAATGAGTGGCTAAATCATGTAAAGCTTAGAAGTCATTGTAAAACTCTGGCTTTTATATTTGGAAACTTACTGTGTGATAGAATTTCTGCTAATAACTGAGAGTTCAATTGTCCATAAAATTTCAAGGACTCTTATTCTAGTAAGACAGAATGAAGAGAAAGAGTTCATATTTACACATGGTGTAACAAATGCTCAGAGATACAAGTGTAGGAAGCTATAGGATCACAGAAGAAGGCACTAAAATCACACCAATATATTTGATGACTGTGACTATATATAAATTTGTATTTTCTAGATTTTTTATAGTCATGGAATCACACTGTATATACTATTCATTGCCTGGCTTTTCTTTTCTCAGCATCATTACTTTGAGAATCTCCAATTGTAAATAGTTCATTTTGATGTTGAATAGTAATCTCTTTAATGAATAGATCATAATTTTTCTTTGCTCTATGGATGGACATTGATGAACATTTCCACTGTTTTCAATTCTTAAAAATAAAGCTGCTATGAAATTCATATACAAGTCCCTGTATGAACATAGGGTTTGTTTCTCTTGGTTAAATGCCTAGAAGTAAAATGGCTATTTTTGTAACTGCAACATATTTTGCATTTAAAAAAATTTTCAAACTATTTTCCAAAGTGGTTGTATCATGATATATGCCAACAACAGTTTAGATTTTTTGTTGCTTCTCAATCTAGCTCAGACCAAGTACAATTAGCCTTTATAATTTTAGCCATTCTAATAGATATGTAAGCATGTCTCATTATGATTTTAATTTGTATTTCTTTAATGTCTAAATGTTGAGAAATTTGTCATGTGCCTATAAGCCATCCATATACTTTTGGTGACATGTCTCTTCCATTATTTCCTTCACATGTAAAATTGGATACTCTGTTTGGTTATTAGTAAGGTTTTTTATTTTTATTCATATTTAAATAATCAGAGTAGATGTCCATTATCAGATATGTAATTTGGAAATCGCTTGTCCATCTTTACAGTTTCTCAATGGAGCTTTGATAGCTGTGTCTTTCAAGAAATATGCTACTTCTTTCCTGGTACACGGAGGTATGACTAGAACATTATCAATGTTGACCTTTGCAAAGAAAATCATGGCTTAAGATATATGTAGTCTGCAGTTGTTGGGAGTGTTCACCATCCTTGCCTCTAACTCATCTCTCACTGCCCACACATTCAGATATAGGGGAATATTGATTGACAAAATATTAATTGCCAAATAACACTAGTTGGAGAATAAGAAAAATGCAGGCACCTGATTATATAATATTCCATAAATAAAATGTGTTTTTATAAGTGCTATTAGAAGTAAATTCCTCTATACTTTAATCACACAGAATGATGGAATCCTAGATTTTTTTTTCTTGTATTTACTAAGAAAATGATCATGCCTCAAGTATATTAAAATGGAATAGGGAAAATTAAAAATTGTTTTAAGATGATTTGTGTGTGTTGTGCATATGTGAGAGAGAAAGTGAGAGAGAAAGATAAAGAAAAAGAGAAAGGGAAAGACAGAGAGGTGGCTGCAGTGAATTGATGAGTTGGAGGATAGATTTTAAAGTTTTGTCTTTTGCTTTCTACATTTCTTTTTCCTTAGGTTCAAGAGAACAATCAGTAATATCTCAGATGCCTGCTGGTAACATCAGCAGAAAGAGTTAGAGGTTCCTAGAAAATTAAAGAAGAGATATAGTTTTCCTGACATAAGAAAAGTCATTTTTTGTCCCCAGCTATTTTCAATGATCTATACCCCACCTGTGTACTTGCCCAAGCACACTTCTTCCAAAACTTCCTGGGAGGTTCTTACAAAGAAATGCAAAAACCTCACTCCTTAAGGATTTTGAGGGAACAAGGCAATGGGAAAACTAACAGTCACCACCAGACCAGGAAATAGCCTAAGCTATTGAGACAATAAATCAGTGGCAAAACTCCTAGTGCTATTTCAAAAGCAATCAAGGCCTTGCATTCCTTGTCCCAGAAAATGAGCCCAAGACCCCATCTAGTTTCTATCTGCTCTTGAAGCCTGCAGAGTCCCTTTCCCTTGTCCAACAGTTACCTCTGCTTTATTCTAACGTTGAAGTTTCTGCCCTCGGTGGAATACAAGCTTCATTCAGGTGAACATGCAATACATATTGCACAAATACATATGTGGATGTGCATGCAGCCACAACCTTATGACCAACCATACACGGGATAATAAAACTCTCCCTTCTGAGTATTCATCTTAAATACTAAATAAAAATCTCTCTCCTGTTCAAACAGTCAAGGCTTTGGAACTTATTCCCTGTGATCTCCTTGTATGTTGTAAACAAAGATTCCTTTGTTTGACAACTCCACCTGTTTCTGTGATTCACCAAAGACTGACCTCAGTTAGGTCAGTTGCTGTAATGGCTTTCACTACTCTGATTCTACCTCTGCAAGTCTCCAAATTTAACTATTTTTTCTCCCAATTCCGCATGTTCTTGGCTTTAAACTGCAACTCTGAAGAGAAGATTTGCTTGTTTAAAAAAAAAATCAAGAAAAGGGAGTAGTAGTCAACATTGTTACTTTGAACTTCCTGCCCTACGGGGCTCTCCTGTTCTTTCTCTTTGACTTCCTGGACTAAAACGACAGAAATTTGGCAATACATCACTCCCCAATCCAGATTACTGCCAGAACAGTTTATACTCTTAGAAAAATATTAGTTTAAAAGATCACATAATTAAATACTTAAGCATGTAGTGTAATATAGTGGTTTACAAGAAATATATTTTGGTCATCTGAATATTTGGTTTTCAACCATGGCTACTGACTCACAGCTCCTAAAACTCTTGGGATTTCCTGTGATAAGGGTGAGAGAGGTGTGTTTTGTTCTGTTAATGAAGTGACCTTCAGACCTCACTCAAGGCAAGGGCTGTTTGCCTGAAGGACCAACCACTTGGTGAAAGCCTTCACAACTTTTTGCCCAACGTGCCTCCCCTTCCTCCCAATACAGGATTATCTGGGGAGGGAAGAGGATCTGGAGATTAGATCAGCAAATGACAATGATTTAGTCAGTCATGACTATGTCATGAAGCCTCCACAGAAAAGCTGAAAGGACTGGGTTCAGAAAGCTTTTAGTTTGTGAAATGTATGAAAAGGCAGGAAGAGTGGCAGTCTTACAGAAGGTAATAGAAGCTCTGTGCCCATTCTCCATACCTTGCCCTGTGCACTTCTTTATCTATCTATTGATTTAAATCTTCTATTATATCTTTTAATAAGCTGGCAAACATAAAGTAAGTATTTTTCTGAGTTTTGTGAGTCCCTGTAGCAAATTAAAAGAACGTAAGAAGTAGGCCATTGGGACCTCCAACCTGTAGTTGCTCAGTCACAAGCACAGGTAATAACCTGGGGCCTACAGTGAGACTGGCATCTGAGGTGGGGTTGGAGATAGTCTTGGAGGACTGATCCATTAACTGATGAAATCTTACACTATGTTCAGGTAGATAGTGTCAGAATTTAGTTGAATTCTTGGAGATCCTGCTGTTGTCTGAAAATTATTTGGCATTGTTGGTATGATGTCCTAAAACCCAAAAAGATATAGCTACCTCAAAATAAGAATACGGTTGACAGCTTATATATAATAAGTGAGTATTTCAGGGATTTAAAATATACCCAATAAATAATGTAAGGAAATAAGGAAAGATTTTGAAATAAAAACAAGAATAAGAACCTAGTGGTACTAATAGATTAAATATATGTAATCTAGTTGAATTAAGAATACAATGGATAGAATACATAATGGATTCAATAGAGATAAGAAGTCACTTAAGGATATAGTCATCTGGATACCAGCAAAGCATTAAAATTATCAATATAAAAGAGGTGTAAGATGTAGGTGATGTGTGTGGAACAAAAGCTAGAGAAGAAATTAGATTTCCTTACTACTCATAGCCTGTTGACAAGTCCTTGAAGCTCCTCTGGGGACTCAGCTGCTTCCATGTGGACACATCCACTCAGGGCAAAAAGCATTCTTAGTCCTCCCCCCAGGATACTGAAAATCTACTTTCACATGTAAAAATTACTTTGGAAACTTCTTTATCTCTACTCCCCACCCCTGCCCTCAAGATATAAATTGGCAATCATCTCCCAAGCATATACCCACTGATACACATCAGAAGAGTCTCTTCCCTGAGTTTTTACTAAATAGTAATAAATGACCTTTCCCTAACAATAGCTAGCCCCCTCAAGGTCCTGGAAACCTTGTTTATAAAATACCTTGGAGGCTTGTGCTATCCCTAACCTCCTCCCAAATTGAAAGTATATAATCAGCCACTCTTCATGACCCTCTCTCTCTACTCCAAATAAATAAATAAATATTTTTAAATAAAATAAAATAAATGACTTTTTTTAAATGAAAGAAGAAAAAGGAAAGAAATATT
Source organism: Mustela nivalis (assembly GCF_964662115.1). NCBI lineage: Eukaryota > Metazoa > Chordata > Mammalia > Carnivora > Mustelidae > Mustela > Mustela nivalis. The sequence continues at coordinate 4,559 of NW_028134370.1, read as the reverse complement.
TGAATATTAATGTACATCTATTTCTCAAGCATAAAATAGTCAAGACACTGGATTAAAACTTACATACAAGAAAAGAAAGAAAATATTCATAACTAGAGTTGACTCTATGAATCCCAAACTAGGGCATACATACCAAAGACACACAAAAAAAATCACAAGTGTTAGAGAGAAAAAAAATAATTCATTAATAAAGAAACAAGAATCAGACTGACAGAAATTTTTAAATAACATCAGATATAAAAAAGAATGAAGTAATAGCTTTATTATCTTGAAAAAAAATCACAAATGGAAACATTTAGATCCTTATAAAATGTCATTGGCATAGGAAGGCATAATAAAAAAAATATTTTCAGGAATACAGATCACAGATAATTTGCCTTAATTTGTGTAGGCAGCACTTAAATACTAATATTATTTTAACAGTTAAAATATACTCTATGATCTTTGAGGTTGGGGAAAAGAGGATGACCAAGTCATCTTGAAATAATTCAGTTTTATGAAAAAAGTAAAAAGATCAAAAAAAAAGACTTGTAGAAAAGAGAGATAAAACATATGCATAATAAAAATAAATAAATAAATAAACAGCTGGAGTGCCTGGGTGACTTAGTCGGTTCAAGTGTCTGCCTTCAGCTCAGGTGATGATCCCAGGGTCCTGGTATTGAGCCCTGCATCAGGCTCCCTGCTCAGTGGAGAGTCTGCTTCTCCCTCCCATTGAGAAAAAAAAAATTTGACTTATTTATTTGAGAGAGATAATCTTTTAATTTTACTTATTTATTTGAGAGAGAGTGAGAAAAGAAAAACATGCACACAGCAGAGGGAATAACAGAGGGAGAGGGAGAAGCACGCCACTGAGCAGGGAACCCCCTGCGGGGCTCTATCCCAGGACCCGGGTATTATGACCTGAGCTATAGGTAGACACTTAACTCAGGTACCCCAATAAATACAATCTTTTAAAAAAAATAAATAATAATAAAAATAAATAATATTTCAGATAGTATGATTTTTTTAATGTGAGACTTGGTATAAAAACAGGATGACATACTTGTCTAATTATAGCAAAGACTTTGATAAGTTTAGATGCAGTAGTACATAAAAAATTTAACTTCTTTCATTAACTGATAATTTAATTAGATTAAATTAAGAGACATCAAAATTTAGAGAATCTAATAGTCCTGATCTATTAATAAATGTAGCCATCCTGACCCCAAAACAAGAGTCTTCAGTAAGTATATAAGCATAAGTTGAACATTTACACAAACAGGCCATTATTTAGGCCAGAAGTATATACCAATAAATTCCTAGAGTTAAATATCAGGCTATATTTTCCAAGAATAAGGCAATAAAATTAGAAAACAATGACCAAAATATTAAATTCATATAATTGGAAGTTAACTTCATACCTAAAAAGAAATAATACAGCTAATTCAGAAATTTTTAGAATTACAGTACTTTGGTAATATCAACTATCAAAATGAGTAACGGACAGATGGGGCTAGCAAGAGACTCGTGGGAGGATTAAATCATGGGCCCCTGTATCTCATGTGCAGTAGAAGCAGTGGATTTGGAATTTCAGTTTTTCCACAACGTTCCACCACAAGCTGGTTAGAACTGTGCAAAAGCAGGAAGGGAAGCCCCAGTAAAGTGGACTGGGGATGCCAGAAGGGGAGGCTGGAAGGGGGCGCCTGGTGCTCAGTGCCCATTACAGACCCCACATTGCAATCCCCCACAGGAGAGACTCACCAATTTTAGGCCCCACAGGGGAAGCTGGAGGTTCATCTCCTGACTTTTTGTAGGAGCTTTGCAGCTCAGCTGGTGAGAATTCTCCATCACCCTGCCTTTCTCCAAGGGACTTTCCTTCAAGCACCCTTCCCAACTTCTTCCTCCTCCATGAAATAATGTTCCTCTCCTTTGTTTCTCGCACTTGCCTGTGATGGGACCTTAGCTTGCTCAGCCCAGACTGCCATTCTCTGCTCTTCCCAATTAAACCCATGCTGCTGGTCAAATAACTGGCAGATTAAGTTTAAGGCCAATCGAACTAATAAATTCAAGAACTTGCAAGGAACAAAATCAATATGCACAAATTAGTGGCACTCCTAGGTGCTCGGAAGGACCCATCAGAAAGAGACTGCTGAGAACGATCTCATGTACACCTGCATCCAAGATAGCAAGATACCCAGGAGGCCCCTGAACCAAGAAAGTGACAGCCCTGCAACAATGACGACAGACAGGGAGGGGTACACACGGAGATGGGGAGGCACTGTGCTCAGGGAAGAACCCACACTGGGAAAATACCTACTCTCCCCCAAAACCGGCTACAGAGTCCTCACTCTGGCTCCCGAATTTCCGGACTCGGCGCAAGCCTGGAGTGGGTGTGGACACGGGAAGGACCCCACAGGGCTGAGGTGGGGAGAGCACAAGCACCAAAGAAGGCAGACGCTCCCTGACTGCAGACCATCTGAGGAGCCCCAGGAACCCAATCCGCGAGCACACAAACACAGACAAGGACCAAGGATCACCCGAGCCCAGAAAGTGGGGACCCCACAGCCCCGCGCACAGCACAGCAGGAGGCCACGTCTCCTCACACAAAACGACGGAAGCCCCAGTGTCTACACAGGGCGCCCTTTCTCTGTGGGGTCCTGAGACCACGAACCCCTTGACAGTCCACTAAGGGACTTCTCCTCTCCTCCTCCAGCGTCTGGTCCTTAGGAGGTTGGACTGCTGCCAGTGTGGGCGCGTCCTCCACAACGGGTCCGGTCAGTGTGGATGCAGAGCCACTCCCTCCTCAGCTTGTCCTGTCAGGGTGGGAGGCGCCCCACATTCTCCAGAAGTCTCCACAGTGGGTCCTGAAAAGGCAGGGCTCAGGTCCCAACTGTGGCTGTGCAGCCTGGGCTCAGGGCGGGAGCTGGGGTCTGGCGCCCTCTGCAGGCGGTGCAAGGCAGTGCAGGACTGTGGGAGCTCACCCTTCAGTGGAAGGTCCTGCTCCCTCCTGGGGTCCAGCTGACGCCATTTCATTCCGGAAATTCAAGCTGCATGGAGCCCAATACCACCCAACTTCCCCCCAAATAGCTAAGGAACAATGAATTGGAAACAATGTGGAATTACAACAGTCCTTGACCCAAACAGTGTCACTGAACATGGCCCTGATGCGGACCCACACTCTGACCTCAACTTGGTCTCAAGCCTGGACCCTACCCTAATCCAAGACCCTAACCCTAGCCCCCAACCCAAACAATGTTCACAAAAATCAAGAGGTAGAAACTGCAAATATCCATCAATGGCAAGTGCATAAGCAAAGTGTGGTAAAGGGTTTGAATTTGGGTTCAGGTTCAGGTTCTAGTCAGAGTTCTAATCAGGCTTTGGGTTTAGTGTTATGGTGAGGATTTAGAGTGAAGGACAAGGGAACAGAGTTATAGTTTAGGGCTTTAAGTTTATGATTTAGGCTTTAAGACTCAGGGCTTATGGGATAAAGTTCAAGGTCAAATTTGGGGTTTGACTTCATGCTGAGATTTGGGTTCAGGTTTCATGACTTGGAGGTCTGGTTTAGGGTTTGGGTTCGTGGTTCAGGGCTTGGATCCAGGGCTCAGGTACAGGCTTTGGGTTCCATTCCAGGTTTGGGATTCAGGGTTCTAGTTTGGGCTTTAAGGTCAGCTTAGGTTTCAGTGTTGGTAGGGTTTAAGGTTAGGTTTAGGGATGACACATTTTCTTCAGTTGTCATCATGGACAAAATAATTCTATCTGAAGTTTCTAAGTCAGAAATGTATTTCATCTGGGGGCGCCTGGGTGGCTCCGTGTGTTAAGCCTCTGCCTTGGGCTCAGGTCATGATCTCAGGGTCCTGGGATCGAGCCCTTCATCAGGCTCTCTGCTTGACCGGGAGCCTGCTTCCCCATCTTTCTCTCTGCCTGCCTCTCTGCCTACTTGTGATCTCTGTCTGTCAAATAAATAGAATTAGTAAAAGCTATTATATGATCTTTTACAAACCATTTCCTATCTTTGCCTTCTCATGTGCCAAGACAGACAGGGATTATTTAAAACCCTGAAGAGAGTGCTCTTGCTTTTAAATTGCCTGTAACCTTCGTGTAATAGATTTATGATTGATGATAGATTTAGTTAAAATATAACTATTTAAAATATTTACTCTCAGTAAACGATTTCAACCTATGCTCATTTAAGTAACTTGGTGCATAATCCCTTTTCTATTAAACCATAGTGCAAGGACCAATGCCGCGTTCCCGAGAGAACCCCAAGCTATTTTTCTAGAATGGCTGTATGCTTATATATGGCGTCCTGTTTTCACTCCCTTTGTGGAGCACCTACCCTGGAGGTCATGTAATAACCAATGACCAAAAAAACAAACCAAAAACCCAAACATCCAGGTCGAAGTGCCATCCCTGCCTGGAGTGGAGGAGACTGCTCAGACAGATCCCAGGCAGGCATCTCAGCCCAGGCCTGTGCTGGGGAAGCTGTTTCCTGGCTTTGGGCGCAATCTGGAAGCCAGCAAACTGACCCAAGAGTGCAGCTGGCCTTTAGGACTGATGATCTTTTTGCAGCCAGGCTGCCC